>NC_043700.1:152724469-152766358 GCF_006229205.1 Suricata suricatta | reverse complement strand
AAAAGCAGGCATTACTCAGTACTTGGGCAATGGCAGTGAAAGAGGTGGGAAGTCTAAGAAAACAGATGCCATGTTGAAGTTTTGCTAGTCATCATTTATGCATTTTATTCTTGCATTCATTTATTCATTCAACTGATAAATGTTTAAGAACTTAATATGCAAGTAATATGAACACAATAGGGAAAAAGACTTATGAAACATTGGAGGAGATAAATGTTAAGCAAATAATTATAAAAACATAAAATAATTTAAATCTTTGATATAAGCTTCACAGGGAAGTTACAGGGTGTAATTATAGAGAATTTCACCTAAGCTAGGAATCATGGAAGGATTCTCTGAAGAAGTGACATGGTAGTTGAATAATTGTAGAAGAATATTTTTTAAGTAGAGGAAACAGTGTACAGTACTCTTCTTTCCTGGCCACCTTTGCAACTGGCATTATGTAGCCATTTATTTAAATTTTCTTTACTAGTCCTTCTCCCTATCTGACAGTCTGCCCTAAAAGATTAGGAGTTGTATTGGTCTTGATTACTGTAGCACATTCAACATTCAGCTTGATGCCTGTCACATATAAGGTACTCAATAAAAATCTATTGGATATAGAACATATAGAACATGTAGAAGCTCAGAAGTGAAAAGGAATTTGGAGCTCTAAGAATTGGAAAGGAGCCTGGGGTGGGAAAGCATAGAGTGAGGGATGGAGAGGTTCAAATATAGAGGTAGAAGTTATCCTGGGCCTTGTGGGTTACGGGGAGGAATTGGGGCTCTGTGCTGGGAGCAATGGGAAACTACTGAAAACATTAAATAAAGACGTGATGGAACTTGTGGTGAGCAGTGCATAATGTATAATCTGGTTAAATGACTATGTTGTACACCTGAAACTAATGTAGCATTGTTTATCAAATACAGTCAGGTAAGAAAATAAAAACAAAAGAAGTGATGAAATCATATTTTCAGTTTAAAAATACTATTCTGGCTCCTGTACGAAAAGTATATTGGAAGGGCACCTGGGTGGTTCAGTCAGTTAAGTGTCCGACTCCTGATCTCAGCTCTGGTCTTGATCTCAGGGTCAAAAGTTCAAGCCCTCTGTTGGGCTCTGCACTGGGTGTGATCTACTTAAAATAAAAAAAAATTTTTAAGTATATTGGAAAGGAGCAAGAATGGACACAGGAAGACCAGTTAGGATGCTTATGTAGTGTTCCAGGTGAAACGTGATAGTGTCTTGGAAGATGGGGAGAAGCAGATGGATAAGAGAGGTCAATTAAAAGACAAATAACTCAACTGAAAAATGGTCAAAGGATCTGAATAGATATTTCTTCAAAGAAAGTAGGCAAATGGCTAATAAACACATGAAATGCCTCGTATCATTAGCCATCAGGGATATGCAAATCAAAACTACAATGAGATACCACTTCACAATTGCTAGGATGCTTCGAATAAAAAAGAGATAATAACAAGTGTTCATGATTATATGGAGAAATTGGAAACCTCATACAGTGCTGATGAGAATGTAAAATGGTGCCACTTTTGAAGCTGGCATTTCCACAAAAGGTTAAGCATAGAGTTACAACATCACCCAAAAATTCCACTCCTAAGTACAGACTCAAGACAAATGATAACACATGTTCACACAAAAAGTTGTACACAAATGTTTATAACTACACTATCCATGGTAGTCAAAAGTGGTAACAACTCAAATGTCCATCCATTAATGAATGGATAAATAAAATATAGGGAATAATCCTCATGGTGAAATAAGAATTTTATGCTGTTTTGCTTCCAAAGAACCCTGATTTAAACAAACATGTGCAGGAGAGAGAGGCTTTGTGGAAGTCCAGAAGCCCAACAGAGAAGTTCTAGCATACTTGATGTAAGGATTGTTCAACATTCACAAATCATTACATGTGATACAACACATTAATCCAATAAAAGGCAAGAATCATATGGTCATCTGAATAGATGGAGGAAAAAAAGTATTTGAAAATTTTATTTCATGTTAAAAACTTGAATAGTGACTAGTTAACACTATATTGCATATCTGAAAGTTGCTAAGAGAATAGATCTTAAAAGTTCCCATTATAAGAAAAACAAATTGTAACTATGTGTTGTGATGGATGTTAACTAGACTCATTGTGGTGATCGTTTCACAATATATACATACATCAAGATCATTATTTTGTATACCTGAAAACTGTTAAAATGTTGGAAAAAATGTGCATACTAAAGGTCATCTGTGATAAACTCATAGCTAATGTCATACTCAATAGCAAAAGGTTGAAAGCTTTTCCTTTTAAGATCCAGAATAAGACAGGTGTGCCCACTCTCACCACTCCTAGTCAATGGAGTACTAGAAATTCCAACCAAGAAGTTAGGCAAGAAAAAGAAATAAAAGCCATCCAAATCAGAAAGGAAGAAGTAAAATGGTTTCTGTCTGCAGATGATATTATCTTATATAGAGAATAACCTAAAGATTACACACATACACACACGGCCTATTAGAACTATTCAATAAATTCAATAAAGTTGCAAGATATAAAACATATAAAAGTCAGCTGCATTTTTATCACTAACAACAAAATATTGGAAAGAGAAATAAAACAATCCCATTTACAACAGCTTCAAGAAACGATAAAATACTTAGGAATAAATTTAACCAAGGAAGTGAAAGTTCTATACACTGAAAACTATTACACTTTGATAAAAAAATTGAAGACACAAATAAAGGAAAGACATATGTTCATGGATCAAAGAATCAATATCATTAAAATGTCCATACTGCCCAAAGCAATCTATACATTCAATCTAATTCTTATCAAAATTCCAATGGCATTTTTCACAGAAATAGAAATAGCAATCGTAACATTCATGTCGACTTATAAAAGGTCCCAAAGAACCAAGGCAATCCTGAGTAAGAAAAACAAAGCTGAGACGATACACTTTTTTATTTCAAACTATGGTACAAAGCTGTAGTAATTAAAACACTATGATACTGACATGAAAATAGACATATAAACCCATTCAGCAAAATCTAGAGCCCAGAAATTAACCTATGTGTATATGATGAACTAATATTTGACAAGGAAGCCAAGAATCCTCAATAGGGGAAGGTAGATTCTTCATTAGATGGTGTTCAGAAAACTGGGTATCCACTCACAAAAGAAAAAGAAATTAGACCCCTATCTTACATCACTTACCAAAAGTAACTCAAAATGGATTAAAGGCTTAAATGCAAGAACTAAAACCATAAAACTTCCAGAAAAAAACATAGGGGTAAATCTCCTTGATTTAACAATGATTGTTTTGTTATGACACCAAAAGCACAAGCAACGAGAGCAAAACTAAGCAAGTGGCACTTCGTCAAGCTAAAAGGCTTCTGCACGGCAAAAGAAACCATCAATAAAATGAAAGGAAACCTGTGGAATGAGAGTAAATATTTGCAAACCATCTACCTGATGAAGGGTTAATATCCAAAATACATAAGAAACACCTACAATTTAATAGCAAGAAAAACAAATAATCCAGTGTCAATATGGGAAAAGGACATGATAGACCTTTTTTTCTAAAGAAGACATATAAATAGGCAACAAGTACATGAGAAGATGTTCAACATCACTAATTATCAGGAAAATACAAATCAAGACTACAAAGAAGTATCACCTAACACCTATTAAAATAGCTATAATTAAAAAGATAAGAGATAATGAATGTTGGCCAGACTATGGGGAAAAGGAAACCTTGATGCCTTATGTTGGGAATGTAAATAGGTTCAGGCACAATGGAAAACAGTATGGAGTTTCCTCAAAAAATTAAAAATGGAACTACCATATCATCCAGCAATCCCACATCTGGATATATATCCACAGGAAACAAAATCACTATCTGGAAGAGACATCTCCATCTCTGTGTTCATTGAAACATTATTCACAATTACCAAGACATGGAAACAACCTAAGTGTTCACTGATGGATGAATGGGTAAAGAAAATGTTGTATATATGTGTATATGGAATACTATTCAGCCATAAAAAGAAGCACATTCTGCCATTTTTGACAATATGGATGAACCTTAAGGATGTTATGCCAGTTGAAATAAGACAAAGAAAGACAAGTACTGTATGATTTCACTTATCCATAGAATCTAGGAAAGAAAACGACAATAGGAAAGAGGGGCACAGGAAGCAGAGATGGGAAGTATGGAAGAGAAAATGCAAGTAGTAGACCTGAATTCTCTGAAAGTTTGTCTCTCAAAGCCCTAGTAAAGTGGTTCCCCACATGCAGCCTCTAAGTTGGACATGGAAGTTTGAGGTTGTGAGGAAATCCCTTTAATAGCTACAGCTTAGTTATTTAAGCCACTGTCCAGGGACGGGAACAATTCTGAGCCTTCCTGGGAGCACTTCAACTTGAAAGACCCTCTTATCTGCCATGTCATTAGGGGACCAGCATGGTAGCCATTAGATTAATTTAATAGACTTTATATAGCATTATCAACATTCATATAGCAGAGATACTATACAGAAATGCCAGCAGGGGATGTATGAAGCATGTAACTAGTGAGAATGAAATCTGTGGGAAGCATCAAGGACTTGAAGGCTCCTGATATGTGTTAAATAATAATAGCTTCCCTCAGGGTTCCAATGATATGCAAATGAGAGGATCTTTAAAGTTTAACTGTCCCCACTGGAGAAGCTGGCCAGTTTTGTCTCCAGAGTGAACAATCAGAAAGGGACAAAGTAGTTTTAGACAGACTCATGGGTTAAAGAGAAATGCCTTAAGGAAATGTCTTTGTGTGAATGGCACATGTGAAAAACTTGTTTTGGTTCATTCCTTTTCTGTCCTGAGGCTTGGGGAGGCTCTGTGATGTTTACATTACTTGGGAGGGGTGAGGGAAAAGCGGGGACTCCCAGAATGGAGCAGCAGGAATTAAAATTTCTGGGACTTAAATTTAAGGGGTTCAAGCCCACGTTCACTGCAGCATTATTTACAATAGCCAAGACATGGAAACAACCTAAGTGCCCAAAGATTAGTGAATAGACCAGGAAAATGTGTATCTGTGTGGCAGAGATGTCTGCAGGCACAAATGGAAGGTCAGAAGGAGCCAACAAAGGTGAGTGAGCTAACTTAGGATGGGATGGTCCACAGTAGGAGTTAGAGGTGAAACATGTTCAGCCTTGTGAATGGAGGTCAATTGGATAGGACTCTTCAGAGCTTTAGGACCTGCCTGGCAAGAAGTTGAGACTGAAAAATAATTTAGCAAAACATAAAAGCTCTATTCCCTCAACAGCCACAGAATCATCGGTTCTTAACGATGTCTCAGGCAACCTGAAGTCCATGGAGGTGACATGTCCCAGCACTATCAGAGGCAGGAATCCAGGTCCGGGTCACAACTCTTATTCCGGTGTAGAGCAAGGGACAGCCCTTATCCAGATGAGTAAGTGTTGGACTCAAGGGTGAGTCAACAGCGGGCCCACCTGACCATAGACTCAGGCCTTATGTTCCAACAGCTTTGTTGGTGATAAGGGTGGTGTTCTCATCTCCGCCTGCTCCACTGGAGTAATTGACTTCGGAGGGGGAAGGTGGGTGTTATTTCTTGGGCTCCCTAATATTTGTATTGACAAGGATGAACATTTGAAGAGCAAAATAGCACATGGAAAGAGGGGCTTCTGAAGTAGTCTTGGTTTTTGGATACGCCGTAGGCTCAGGAAGTGGGGCCCACGGGATATCTATCTGGGTGGGATATTGCTCCTATAGAAATTACTCGTAGGGAGTGGCTGGTTTTGTTCTGGCTTGGGTCTTAGTGAACACACGTATTGTCAAGTCTCAGTATGCCGAGCGTTGCCACTCAAAACTTCACAGGTACTGCTCGGCATAGGCTCTGGTTTGTAGGCAAGGCCATGTCAGAGATTAGATCGTTTTAGGCATGAGCAGGCAGAACAATATTTCCTGCCTTTATCGTGTTTCTCAGCTGTGTCTGCCAGCAGAGACGTCAATCTGGAGAAAAGAAAAGAAAAGAAAAAATCTGTCCCATGCATGCTGCCTATGAGATTATAGTTTAAATTGTTAGTGTCAGACATAGGTGACAATGTGATATAAAACACCCCAAATCTGCTAACTGCCTGCAGGGCCCCAGGAGGGAATTAGAGAATTTAGCCACAATTATCTGGCTTGTCTGTTGATTCCTAATACACAGTTTCATATTGACTCTGGATTCACTGGTTATATAGGCTCTGACCATGGCTGTAGACAGCTTCATTCACATAAGATGATGAACAGAGGCCCCCTCGGCCCCCACCAAAGATGAGCCCTTATAAAGGGAATGCATGTGTCATGCTCTTGAGACAAGGCAGAGAAGCAATTACATGTCATTCTTGCATATTCTTAGTCCAAGAGAACTGTGACAAGGGTCCATGTGCTTTCTGGGCTGTATACTGCCTGGAGCTTTCTGTCTCCAGAAATCAGATTGCTCTGGACACCAAGGAAAAACTAGGGTAGCCAGAAAAAGATGCTTCCTTTTCACCAGGACGTGGAATCCAGAAAGAATGAACATGAGATATAAGACAGCAGGGCGATAAGCCTGGAGGAAGAGAAAGTTTTCCTTAACAGAAAGGTTGATATATTTTCAAAAGAAAATGGAGAACTTGAGATAGAGAAACCAAAAGAAAAGGTGCACACACCTTTAGGGGGAGATGTTTTAGTTGTCATAAGATCTGAAAATAATGGATTGGGGATCAGTGAAATCTAACAAATGAAGAGAGGCCAGAGAAGTGACCAGAACAGCTTTTCTAGGAGGAGCTAGACCCAGAAAAGCTGGGAGAAGCAACCCTTAGAGATGCTGATAGAATCCACAATACAGGAATTAGGGAGCCCCCCCCTTAGAGACCAAGTTAACTGTCCCAAGTCATTCCATAATATGGGGATAGAGTTAAGGACTGAGTAGAAAAAAATCATCATAAAACACTGTCATATTGGGGTGCATTAATGATTAATATAAGAAAGCTTGTAGGTTTGCCCATTACCTGGGGATTCCTGACCAGTAAATTTATAGAATTGTGACACTAAAGGAAGACTGAGCAGGGTGCCTGGGTGGCTCGGTCAGTTAAGTGTCCAACTTTGGCTTAGATCATGATCTCACGGTTTGAGTTTGAGCCCTGTATTGGGCTCTGTATTGACAGCTTGGAGCTTGGAACTTGCTTCAGATTCTGTGTCTCCCTTTCTCTCTCTCCCCTCCCCTGCTCTCACTCTGTCTTTCTCTCTCTTTCAAGAATAAATAAACATTACAAAACATTTTTTAAAAAAAAGGAAGACCAAGCAAAGATGGCATCTACCAGACAGCAGCAGGCAGGCCTGGGGTAGATGTTAGTTTGATGGGAGAATATCTTCTAGGGGATTACCCTACTCAGAGAGTGACACTGAACAAGACTTTGAACGATGCTTGTGTTTGTCAGTCTTAACAACTCATTGACTTTATGTCTCTTACTATGGAAGAACAAATGTGAGGAATATGTTAGAAAAAACAGCAAGCGCCATGGGAGAGAGAAGGAAGGGAAGAAGGGCATCTGATTCTGGTGAATGTGTCAGGTCTTTGCAGGACAGAGGAAAGGGGATCAGCTCTAGGAGAAGATTAAACTGTTAGAAACTCACCTCTCTGAGGGACACCTGGGTGGCTCAGTCGGTTAAGTGTCTGACTTTTGGCTTTGGCTCAGGTCATGGTCTTGGGGTTCTTGAGATTGAGCCCCATGTTGGACTTTGTGCTGACAGCATGGAGGTTCTGTGTCTCTACCCACCCCCTCTCACTTGAGCTGGTACACACTCTCTCTCTCTCTTTTAAAATAAATAAATAATAATAAAAAAAAAGAAAACTCACCTCTCTGAGAGGCGCAGGGGAATAGCAGAAGAGATGGTACACTGGTGTATGTCCCCCTACTGCAAATAAAGACAGACCAGAGAGCATCAGTCCTCGCAGCCTGGAACCATCCAAACCTGAGGAAAGCCGCATCCTGAGAAGCATGTGGCAGAGGCTTGAGTCCTCACTGACTGCCTCAGGGCATAGGTTCTAGACTCAGCAATGCCATCCTCACTTCCGGGATTTGCCAGGAGTGGCTCTTCCCCAGAAGCAGATGTGAAAGCAAGGGGGCAGGTGGAGTTCCCCAAGAAGCAAGTTCTACACACTGACCCATACTGATTGCCTTTGAAACAAAGCACCACTGTGGCTCAGTATGTCTATTCAAATTTCCAAGAGAATCTGGGGGCCAGTGTCCCTAACAGCCTCCACTCTTCATGACTGAGATGTCGGACACACAGGACTCAAAGAGTAATGGACACAAAACAGACAAGGAACCGAAAGACCTCATCTAAAATCTGATGTCTGAGAAGGTTATCACATTTCTGAGGATATCCTCACTCATGGTGGAGATATTTTCCTCCTAGATATGGCATATAAACTGTGTCACAGTTAAGGTCTGCAAGGAGGAGCCTCTCATCTGGACTGAAGTTCCAGCTCTGGGCATCTGGAAAGGCTGACTCTGCATTTTCTGTTTTCTCCCCAGATAACAAGCCTTTGCTGTGGTCCTTGGCAACCTCACACACTAATTCTAGGAACCTAATTTTTTCTGGAATAGCTGACGGTGCTTTTGTTTCTCAAATTTGTGGGTATGAAGCTAGCACTATAATAATTATATGTGTTATATTAAATTTTTGGATTCTCTAAAAAGATGACATTCATGAGAGACTTTGAGGGTTGAAGAAACTATATCCATCCCAAAGAGAGTAGGACAGTGGATGTTACAGGAAGAATTCCCTCTGAAATCCAACCCCACTCTGCCCACCCCCAACTTTTTATTTCTCTCTCTCTCTCTCTCTCTCTCTCAGCATCAAGAACTCTCTGATTTAAAAACTTGAAAACTTTGGTGGGTGGTTCAGACAGTTAAGCGCCTGACTTCGGCTCACGTCATGATCTCGTAGTCTATGAGTTCAAGCCCCATGTCAGGCTCCGTGCTGACAGCTCAGAGCCTGGAGCCTGCTTAGGATTCTGTGTTTACTCCTCTCCCACTTGCACTCTGTCTGTCTCTCTCTCAAAAAAAAAAAAATGTTAAACAGTTTTTAAAAACTTGAAAACTTTGGATTTTAGAGTCACAAGGGCAACATGTTTTACTTTAGAAGTTTGAGTCTTTCAGACTTTAATTTGAAAAAGGATTTAATCCTTGGACCTAAATTCCCGCTCCCCCACCCCAAGACTTTGACAACATAGAGGCATTTGCATTATCGGAGTATGATGTTAGTCCATCTAATTTCAGAGCCTCGGATGATCTCTATCAGAAGATGTCTTTTGGCATGGGAAAGAGAGTGCATTTTCCGCCTTGGTTGAATGTACCATTTGATTCTTGATTAATGTGTTGGCTAGATCCATTGGTGAACTTTCTGGTGGCTAAGTCGATACTTCCCTCTGTAAACTCAGAAGGATCCAAAAGGGAACAGTGATGAGTGGTGTCAGGGGAGGCCTCATGGAAACAAGACTTCCTACAGAACACTGCATTCCTCCTCCCAGTGTCTGTATGGGAAACTTCCACTAGAATCACATTCATAGCTCCTTTCTGTCTTGTGTGTGTGGTAAACTTGGGAATATCCTCAGCTCTCTCCAGATCCTCTCTCTTGGGCACTGCTTGCCCACAGAGAAAACACTTTCTGGAATGCATGCTCTGCCACAAACTCAGTGTAACAGGGCAGCCCCTGTCCATACAGGGGATACCGTGTGGTCCAGCACGATCTATGGCTGGTAAATACAAGGTGAATTCAAGGAAGTAGAACTGGCTAGGCCATTTAGCCAGACATTGGGGCCACAGCCTCCAACATAGTTTCTGATCAGTGATCTCCATCTGTCTGATTGTGTGTCTACGTCTTAGTTTTCTTTTCTATAAAAAAATCATAGGTGTATACTGCACTACTGACCTTCACCTACTTGGCTCTGTTTCACTAAAAGGAGAGGACCATGGACATTAGGGTAAGGGAGACATTCCCAAGGATGTGCCAGCATAGAGCCCAGTGGATTCTTGGTAACACTAGAGACAACCCCAGTGACTACAAAAATTCCAAGATTCATTACAGAACTACACTTGTAAGACATGTATGATATAAGAAATCTATATTTGGTTGGTCTTGGGTTCCTCTTTCAGGCAGAGCTCCTACAACCCTTGGAATTTCCTGAGATGAGAATGATAAAGGTTCCTTTTGTTATGTTAACGATAAAACTTTCAGAAAGCACTTAAGGGTGGGAGCTGATTGCCCAGGAGAAACAACCTGGGATTAGACAGGTTGAATTTTCTGTCCATCCGTGACCTCTGGGAAGGGAGAGCTGAAGACTGAGTTCAATAGCCAATGGCTGATAATTTAATCAAGCATGTCTATATAATGAAGCCTCCATAAAAATCCCAAAGGATGGGGTTTGGAGAGCTTCCGGGTTGGTGATGCATGGAGATTCTGGGAGAATTTCATGCTCTGAGGGCACAGAAACTCTGGGTCCTTTTCCCTATAACTTACCTTCTGCATCTCTTCTAATCTAGCTGTTCCTGAGTTATACCCTTTTATAAAAAAACTGGTCATCTAGTAAGTAAAATGTTTCCCTGAGTTCTGTGAGCCATTGTAGCAAATTAATCAAGCCTTAAGAGGGAGTCTTTGGAAGCTCTGATCCTGAGGGTCAGAAGCACTGGTGACAACCTGGACTTGTTGGTTTCTGAAGTATGTGTAGGGGACAGTCTTGTGGGACTGACCTTTAACCAGTGGGCTCTTATGCTAGCTCCACATAGATAGTGTCAGAATTGACTTGTATTGTAGATACCCAGCTGATGATGGAGAATTGCTTGATCATTTGAGAAACCTACCCCCCACCCCACATACATTGACAATTGGGTGTAGAACATCATAACACATATCTCAGAAGAACTTGAACTGCTGAAGTGTTCCCCATTGTCCATTTCTGTTCCTGACCCCAGGATGATTTGGATGATCCAAGAACAGGTGCATTCCCTGCTGTCTCACTGTATTTAGCACTTGGTAAAGACTCTTCCCCCCCCCCCCAACCTTTCCTTCTTTTCCTATTATATTCCCCTCCCCCAAACTCTCCGGCCAGAAATTCTTCTTTGGCCATCCCTGCCCCATTTTGCATCTCTCTTTTTTGTCCCCCCTGATATGTTTTCTCTTAATATCATCTTCAGATTGCTAAGAGAGCTGATTTAAACACAATGTCTAGATTAATTTCTTTATAATTCAACATAAAAGAAATTCTAGGGTTAGTAACACCTTTAACAGAGTGTGGTATAGCTTCCTTATATTGTAATTCTACAGGTAACAGTGTGAAAAGCCATTCATTTTCATTTCAACAGATATTTATTTGAATATCTACTGTGTACATTTCAGTGTCTCTGCTGTGTTAGGTTCAGAGATACCAAAATGGGAGTCAAAAATCCCACTGTCAATGAGCTTGGGGGAAAAGAATAAGTAAAAAAAAAGATTAGAGAACATTACAGTAAAAGAGGAAGTAGTAGGATGGAGGTATAAACAGGTTGTAATTTGTGCACATCAAGTCCAGAGGAGATAGAATGGACTCTAACTGTCCAATTGGTTGACCTGAATGCAAATAATAAAGTTCAATTTTCATGTTTTACATATGTCACAATTTAATACTTAGCATGGTGTTCAAGACTCAGTATCTTACAGTTGACTTTGGCTGGATGTGACAAAAACCTATATGGAAGATATGTTCTTGGAGCAGGTCCCCTGGCCTCCCTAGGTTTCCTTCCATTGACACCGTAGCCAGTGACTGTGTGACTAAGGAACCCTCATCAGCTCCATGAGCTGAGAAGCTACCTTCAGTTTCCCTATGTTCATTCCTTCCAAGAGTGGTTCGACTGGTTCTTATCTGCATAAGAGGCAACATCTAACCCGTGCTCCTCAGACTTTAACACACAAATGAATGACCTGGAGACTTGCTAACAGGCAGATTCTGATGCCAATCTGTCACAGATTTAGCTCTTCTGATAAGCTCTCAGGCAATGTTGATGCTGCCAGTCTATCAAAACACACTGTGAGTAGCATGCTTCAAATATGTTTAAACTAACAGAATACAAACATTCAGTTTATCTATGTCTTTGGATAACTGCCCTCATGGAACTTTATGATCTGGTTATCAGGTCTCCTTTTCACTCCAGAAGGCTTCTTGGAGTAGGTGATATGTGCATGGAGGCTTTATTAATAACTAAGGACAACCTATCCATCACCTTTCCCTTTTCCTGAGATACCATGTTCCTCACGTCATCCATAGAGTACCTACAGGAACTGCCATGTTCTAAAATACTGCTTATTTTTCTCCTACACAGATGAGACAACTGAGGCACAGTGAAAGTTACTTGCCTAAGATCACACAGAAAGGGGCCAGGCCAGGATTTGAACCCATTCAGTCTAGTTCAAGAGCCAAACACTGTGCTTTGCTGCCTCTCAACTGTAACACTCTGATCACAGACGACTCACCCAAAGGTTGGTTGACCCCCGTTTTAAGGAAAGGAGAAAAATTAAAGTGAATCCTGTAGAAAGTTGATATGTTTCCTCTGAGAACTGAGTTCTTTTTCTTATTTTCTTCTTTTTTCCAAAATCTAGAACTAAACCAGTTAAAATAAGAATAATCATAGCCAAAATCGAGGTCAGTTCAGTATTGCATTTGTTTTCTCCCACATCTAAAGAATTATTTAATACTTTGGAAGGAAGGGAGGGGGAAATAGAAGGACAAAAACACTATTTTAGTCTTCTGGAGCTACCATCACAGAACACCACAGATTGGAAGGCTTAAACAACAGAAATGTCTTCTCTTACAGTTTTGGAAGTTACAATCCAAGTGGCATCATGGTCACTGGCTGGTGACAGCTGCCTTCCTGGCTTGGAGATGGCAGGAGAAAAAGGAGAACTCATGGCTCTTCTTCTAAATAAGGGCACTAATCCCAGCCTGTGGTCCTCACCTTCACAACCTCATCTAAATCTAGTTACCTCCCCCAAACCTCAACTGTAACACCATCACTTTGAGGGGTAGAGCTCCAACATCAGAGCTCTGGGGGGTCACAATTCCATCCAGTGCAACAACCTAGTGCTGGAAGACCCTTTGTATGTACAGGGTTCGTTTTCCTTCAGAAAATCACCCTGTCACATAGCAGGACAGAAACAGCACACAGTGGGAGGTGTGGCATTTGCTCCAAAGGGCATCTTCACAGGGGCTGACTAGAATGTCCCACCCACTCAAAGACACAGCTGGGTTGGGGTATAGGCAGCATGTATGTGTGTTGGGGCGAGAGAACATACTTTCTGCAAGTTTTATGGGTGAGGAACAATTATTTGGAGTGGGCACCTGGAAGTGTATTGTCCTTCTTTCTAGATTCCAATCTTCTCGGTTCAGTCAAAATTAAAATACCATAGCCTGAAGGAATGTACATTCGGCAAGATGGCCTACCTAAGAAATGAATGTTCTCTTCATCAGTTTTGCTGAAAGGAAGAACAGAAATTGACACAAAAAGTAGACTTTGTAAGATAATTAGTAAATGCAGGATTTAGTTTTTTTCCCTCACATGTATTTTTGGGTAAAATTGATGAGTGGTAATGGGAGCCATTCCATTGTTTTTCACTGGACACTGAGTCTGGAGATGCCATATGACATCTCTAACCTCACATGGGCCAAAGGGTCTCTTCTCCAGGACTTTCTGGCCTAAGTATGAGAAAGTTGGAATAGTCTTTTTGATGACTAAAGCCATAGGATGTTAAAGTCAGGGCTGTTGGCTGCCATGTTGTCTGCGAGGCTGCAAATGGATAAAATTGAATGGAGAAGCACGGCTCAGGGATGGAGGGTTGGGATGGGCTGAGCATGCTCTCTACCCCCAATTCTTATGTTGAAGCCCTAACCACTCCCCCAACCGGCACCTCAGAATTATGACTGTCTTTGGAGACAGGGTCTTTAAAGAGGTAACAAAAGTAAAAATGGGGTCCTTAGGTGGGCCCTAATCCAATATGATCGCTGTCTTTAGAAGAAGAGGTTAAGACACAGATGCCCACAGAGGGAAGGACACAAAGACTAGGAGATGAGGTCTACAAGCCATGGAGCAAAGCCTTCATAAGGAGCCAGCACTGCTTGAATTTGATATCACACACCTCTAGTCTCTAGAACCGGAAGAAAACAAATTTCTGTGTGTAATCCACCAAGTCTGTGGTACTTTGCTATGGCTGCTCTAGAAAACTAACACAATCTGAAGTCCAGGGACATTCTTGTTCATGGAATTCATGATAACACACATTATCCAGATGATAAATTTCTGTTTTATCCCAAGCCATTTTGAGTTTGTGTTTTTTTATTTTTATCACATACAACCAAAGGAGTCCCGATTAATACAGTCTGATAAACAAGTAGGAGTCAGCCAGGACAGGGAGGAGGGAAACCATTCTGCAAGTGCAGAGGCACAGAACCCCGAGAATGGCTGGGGGCTGGGCTTGAGGAGCTACGGGAGCCAGGCCAGCTGTCTTTTATGCCATAGCATGAGCGTTCTTGGGGTAAAGGAGTATTGAAGTAATTCAAGCCAGGAAATTAGGTGATCATATTTGAATTTTTGAAAAAAGCAAAGCAAAACAAAACTGACCAAGAAGGATGCAGATAGGATGGAATTAAAATAGAATGCCCGTGCAGGATCCTCCAGGAGAAGCAGTGATGCCCGAACGAAGGGTCTGGCCATGGGGAGATGGCCTGATTCATAGTCACTTTTAGTAGGCAGAGTTGCCATGGTGTAGTGGCCAGTTGGTGCTCAAAGGTGAGAGGGAGGGAGAAATTGAGGGAGACTCCCCGGTGTCTTGCTTAGGAGACTAAACGAATGGTCTTGCCTATTACAGGGCCAGCAGGCACAGATGGAAAGCAGGTCTGAGATGTAAATAGGATGGGCTCTGTTTGGCACAAAGGCAGGCTTTGGGGATTTTTGTTGAAAAAGTCCGGTTTTTCAACAAATGGGGGGGGTAGTGGTGGAAAGAAATTAAGGCTGGAGAGTAAATGTGGGTACAGAAGAACCTGTCTAGAAGAAGAACAGGAAAGGGAAAGAGCCTTAGATGAGACAGACAAGGAGTGGCCAGGGGAAGAAAAACAAGAAACAAAGGTGTCTGTGAGGACATGTTGTTCAGAAGTGTCAAGGCAACAATAGGGCAAACCAGGTGAGGATGGAAGAATTTCCAGTGGCTGTTACAGAACCACCAGTGACTTTGGAGAGAGAGAGAGAGAGAGAGAGAGAGAGAGAGAGAGAGAAGAGGAGAGGAGAGGAGAGGAAGAGAGAGAGAGGAGAGGAAGAGAGAGAGGAGAGGAGAGGAGAGGAAGAGAGAGAGAGGAGAGGAGGGAAGAGAGAGAGAGGGAGAAGAGAGAAAGGGAGAGGAGGAGAGGGGAGGGAGAGGAGGAGAGGAGGAGAGGGGAGAGGAGAGAGGCGTGGCACCTGGGTGGCTCAGTTGGTTAAGCCTCTGACTTCAGCTCAGGTCAGATCTCAGGTTCGTGGGTTCGAGCCCAGCATCAGGCTCTGTGCTGACAGCCAGGTCAGAGCCTGGAGCCTGCTTCTGGTTCTGTGTCTCCTTCTCTCTCTGCCCCTCCTCCTCTGTCTCTCTCTGTATCAAAAATAAATAAAACATTAAAAATTAAAAAAAAAAAGAGAGAGAGAGACCTCTTTCAAGGAGCACAGAGAAATGAGTTAGTGGGGGGACCAGCTTGTCTTGAGTTGAGGAATAAATGGGCAAGAGGTGTCTGGGTGAACTAGTGAATGTGTGCAAAAGGGAATGTGTAAAGCTCTGAGAAATTTGGCTGTCAAAGGAAGGAAAGAAATGGGGGCTGGACAGATATTTAGAGGTTGAAAGAAAGTTGTCTGTTGTTTTTATTTTTCAACAGAAAGGATTTAGCATAGACTTGTGTGAAGGGGAAATAAGTTTGTAGAGAAACTGAGGATGTAAGAGAAAGAGAATGGTTGGCATACTCATTTATAAATAACGAGCACTTACTAAGTGCTAGGAACTTAGTGAGCATAACAGACAGGCCCTTGAGGCTCCAATATTCTGGGAGCTCAAGCTCATGGAGGTTGGGGAGTGATGGCAAAGGATCCAGAGTGATGAGGCTGGTACAAGGGGCAGGAATTCCAAGTCCCCTGAGGCAGAAGGAAGGAGGCAATGTTGGACGAGGATACAGGTACCTTTGTCAGGAGAAGAGCAGAAATGGATGGTGCTTCTGCTCTCTTGTAAGTACCTGGTGAAACAGTTGCATGGAGTGGGCAAATGTGGAGTAGAGAGTTTGAGAGGTACAGAGCTTGGAATTCTCAATGGGTGTGGGCTAAGACGTTGACTGAAGAGACACAGATGATGGAAGAGACGTACATGCCTGGAAGGCCTGGTTGAAACCAAAGACTGTAAATTTGTAAAGCCTCAGCTCCATGAAGTTGTTTGATTTTCCCCAGCACAGCCCAGCTTCCTGGCATAGGCTCAAAGCAGGTGGACCAGTGACTAGCTGTATGCTTATTTACTAAGTTACTCACTTTACTTACCATGTTGGATTGTTCAATGGTAGGCGCCTAGCACTTTGCACTGAGGACTTGACAGCCCAAACTAGGCTCTAGGGAAGAGTGTGGTGGTGGTTCAGCAAAGCGTCCAGAGGTGCTGGGTTATGATATAGAGGCCTGAGTGTCTCATTTATGTGAACTCTGATCCAAATGACCCCAGGGCTCCCCCAGCTGAAACACTAGAATGTGTGTGTGAGGGCCGCGGAGGACTTTGATGCCCTCTGAGGTTAGTGCTACTCTGTGGCTTGGATAATATCTTGAGATGTTAATCTATGGGGTTTTTTTCTCTCTCCCCTTACTGTGCCCATTTTTTGTATCCCCTTATTCAAGCAGGTAGCAGGCCCTGTACATACTGCCTTGGGGGACATGTGTGTTCCAGGAGAACAGACGGCCAGGTGTTCTTTCTGTCCTTATTCTCCAAAGCCCAAACCCTTGAGGGAAGTGGGTTGTCCTGTAGACACAAAATGTCTTGGCCTGGAAAGGGGAAACCACTGGATGCATCAGTTTCCTAGGACCACCCTGACAAAGTTCTAAAACCCGAGTGGCTTCAAACGGCAGACATTTGTTGTCTCACAGTTGCGGAGGCTGGAAGGCAAGGAGGGCCATGCTCTCTGTGATGACTCTAATGCAGAATCTTTTCCTGCCTCCTTTAGTTTCTAGCTTTTCTGAAAGTTCATGTTGGTCCTTAGCTTGTAGATGTATCCTTCTGGTCACATGGCTCTCCTCTCCCTGTGTGTCTGTCTCTGTGTCCAAATTTCTCCTTTTGGGGGCACCTGAGAAGCTCAGTGGGTAAGCATCTGATGCTTGATTTTGGCTTAGGTCATGAACTCGTGGTTTGTGGGTTCGAGGACCACATCTGGCTCTGCACTGATAGTGTAGAGCCTGCTTGGGATTCTCTGTCTCTCTCACTCTCTCTCTCTGCCCCTCCACCATTCACTCACCACCCCCCTCAAATAAATAAGTAAACTGAAAAAAAATCCAATATCTTCTTTTATAAGAATACCAGTAATGTTGGATTAGGGCTCATCCTAATGATCTCTTTTAACTTGATTACCTCTGTATTTCCAGGTAAGGAATGTATTTCCAAATGAGGTAACATTCTGAAATACTTGGGGTTGAGACTTCCACATATCTCTTTGGGGAGACAGAGTTCAACCTATAACATTGGACTTATTCCCTACTGCCTGGCCTTCTGGAAAAGATGGCAGTCAGATCCAAGAGACAGGGTCCTCCACAATGGGCATCCAGTTTGAAAGGCTATCGGCTGTGCAGGACTGAGTGACCAATCTGCATGGGCTGAGACATCTTCTCCATGTACCTTCAGATACCCTGATGCCCCAATGCCCTGGAGATTCAGGACAGTGGCCCAAACACAGTGTGTGGGGGGGTACTTACCTCACAAAGAAATGAGGTTTATCATTCAAAGTTATGAGAGATAATAAATACCATTATGTTTCTTGTGTACTTAAGCGTGTGAACCAAATGTATGCCACTGTGCTTGTCATCGGCATCCCCCTCCCTGCCCCGCCACGCCGAGCTGTCTTTCCGCTTGGGCTCTTGACAAGCCAGGTGCTGATCTTCCCAGCTGTTGTGTTTTCTAGGACTTATTTACCACTGACTACTTGCTTTCTCTCTCCCTTTATTTCTGTTCAATACAACCAGAATCAATCTCGGAAATTGTTACATGAAAACAACAACAACAACAACAACCTTGATTGCGCTTTTTTAAAGGAACAAATGGTGAACCTAGAAAATAGTCCGTCTGGTCACTTTATCTTCATCTTTTTATTTCCCTTCTTTTTTTAAAAAAAGTAAAATAGCTCTTATTTCATACATACCATAGACAGAAGCAAAGAGGAAAAATGATATATGAAAAAGAATATGATTTCATAACCAGAGACGGAATTGTGTTCAGAGATGGAAAGCATGCAGTAATTTTCTATAGTGAAAA
Source organism: Suricata suricatta (assembly GCF_006229205.1). Lineage (NCBI taxonomy): Eukaryota > Metazoa > Chordata > Mammalia > Carnivora > Herpestidae > Suricata > Suricata suricatta. The sequence continues at coordinate 152,747,816 of NC_043700.1, read as the reverse complement.
GCAATTTCCTTTAAACGTAAGTCATAACTTCTTATCCTGTTCACAATTCTGCAGTTTCCACGTTTCCCCAGAAAAATAAACCCCAATTTCCTGACCTTGCTTAAAAAGTTCGATTTGGGAAATCTGCCACTCAGATTACCCATCGTCACTGATTACAGGAGGAAGCTTCGGCCAGCGGAAGGTGCCCCAGACCCTGGCCTCACCCCCTCTTATGTCTAATAGGCTGTGTGATCACAGAGGGAAAATCAACTTAGGGCTTCAGGTGTGCTTATCTCATCAGAAAATGTGAATTAAAAAGAATCAAGCAGGGGTGCCTAGTTGCCTCAATCGGTTGAGTGTCTGACTTCAGTTCAGGTCATGATCTTGTGGTCCATGAGTTCAAGCACCACTTCAGGCTCTGTGCTGGCAGCTCAGAGCCTGGAGCCTGCTTTGAATTCTGTTTCTCCCCCTCTCTCTGCACCTCCCCACTCAAAATGAATAAATGTTTAAAAAAAATCAAGCATGCATCCTTCCTCAGTCATTTCTTTATCAGATACTGAGTATCTACCACGTGATAGGCACAGGGCTACGTGCTGGGGGCACAGTGAGGAAGGAGTCCCCCTTCTAGGAAGACAGGTGTAAATATTACATCACAACCCAGATAAATGCCAAGAAGGGAGGCACCAAGTGTTATGTGAATGTATAACAGGGAAATTTGAGCTCATCTAGGATTCAGGGAGGGTTTCTGAGCAAGATCCCTCCAGGCTGTGATCTGAGAGAGAAGTAAGAGCTCATCTAGGAAAGGCGTGCAGAATTAGTGAGCATTTAATGCAGAGGGTCCAGCCTAGGTAAGACTGTGAAGTGGGAGGGAGCATGTTGTCTATAAAACACTGAAGGACAGAGTGCAGAGTGGTGTGATGAGGCTGGAAGGTAGACAGAGCCAGCGCGTGCACGTGTAGGACCATGAGAAATGCTGATCTTTATGCCAAAGCAATGAATGGAAATGTGTGTGTGTGTGTGTGTGTATGTGTGTGTGTGTGAACATTCATCCACATCAACCCTCTGGTGACAGGTGTCATGATAAAAAGTGAGTCTTTCAAATTCTTTGAGATTCTAATTTTAAGAACAATTTTTGGCTTATGAGATCCTTGAGTGTGTCACTTGGTTTATGATCAATCTTCAGAGAACCAAGACTGAACTGTAATCAGTATTCGAGCCCTCTGCAGCGATAAGATTGCCTCTACATGATGGCATAGTTTCTATTAAAAATAGACACAGATAGAAAAGAAAGAGAGAAAGACAAGTAGATAGTTATGGAGATCATTGGGAAAGATGCATGTCAAAATGTTATCTCTGGGTTATGGGACTGGTCAGTGACTTTCGATTTTCTCTTTTGGTACACTTTGTATTTTCCAAGTTTGGAGGAGTTTTTTTAAGAGCTCCCTAAAAATACAACTGAGAGTAGGTGAGTGTCAGAGTCATGTACAAGTCACCGAGCATGGAGGGCCTTTCTACTTGGGAATTGAGTTGGATGGAATCAGATTATTGTCAGGACTGGGGCTTCAAAGGAATACAAAGGAGGGAGGGTGCTGTGGACTGAGTTGTGTCCCCCCCAAATTCAAATGTTGAAGCCATGAGCCACAGTGTGGAGGCTAAGAAAGTTAAGCATTAAGGTTAAGTGAGGACACAAGGGTGGATTCCTGCTCTGATAGGCTTCGAGTCCATCTAAGAGCAGACCTCAGAAAGCTTGCTCTATCTGCCATGAGAGGACACAAAAGATGGGCATCTCCATGGCCCACCCCAAGGCCTCCATGTACAAGGAGGCTGGCTCTTGCTAGAAACTGAATGTGCCGGCATCTTGCTTTTGGATTTCCCAGCCTCCAGAACTGTGAGAAATAAATGTTGTTGGTTAAGCCACTTGCTGGGAGACATTTTTGAAGTAAGGCAGGTTTGCAAGGCCTCCCACCATCAGGTGGTGACCAGAGTCTGCACCCACTCAACCCCCACTCAATTTCTGCTTGAGCACTGACCCCCAAAGAGCTTGACTGACTAATATTGGGAGTGACTTGCCTTCTTATGCTAAAAATATGTGAATTGTACCTTGTGAAAAAACTTGTTATAGGAGTTTCTTCTTGTGATTATAGGAGCAAATGTTACATTTCCTGAGAAAACCTGTTTTTCTTTGCCTCGAAAACAAGCTATTGACCCTTGCTCACAAAGACCTAACTCTTGCCTTTGCTTGCTAAAAACTTTGCCTTGTATTTGAATGCTAAAGATCCCTTTCTGTCCCATATGATAAACATCTAGTCACCTATTGATAAAGGTTATGCAAGAGTCTTCCACATATCTCTGTTCTAAGAAATTTTTACATCCCAAAGAATTTGTTATCAGAAATTATTGTCTAAGGCAATATTCACTTCTGTTTTGTACCCCATACATTTTTTCAGTAAATAAAGCTGAGTCTCCGGTCAGGGTAGAGATGCCTGCCTGGTGAGCAGAAAAAAAGCTGAGATTCTCTTGCTCCCTTGCACTGACACCGTCCATCCTTCAGGGAGCCCTAGCCCTGCTGGAGCTGGACTCCGGCAGCCACTCAGTCTGTGGTATTTTGTGTCGGCAGCCCACGGCCAAGACAGGGTTAACTCCATGAAGCAGTCTCTCTGGCAAGGCCTCACAGAGAAGGAGAAATATAAGTTGTACCTTGTTCAATTTCATTGTGTAGCATTATTCATGTGCCTTTTATGAAGCAAAATCATATGTTAACATCTAACATATACCAAAACAAAAAGAAAAACAGCCCAATAGGTCCCAATAAGAAGTACTTAAAGCATGTAAGTGTGTCCAAATGTATATCCATGTGCATGTAATATTTGCAAGGACAGAAACACTGGGCCCCAAATAAGATTTGAACCTCATTCTATCCACTAAGACAGGGATTTTCCATGACACACTATGCTACAGAGTCTTGACATCCAGACTTCTGGGAAGCAAAGACCTTCATTCCATGAGGAGGGCAACACTCTAAGTGCAACAGAAGGGGTTATAGAGCAGATGTGGGAGAGGGCACTTGCTCAGACAGAGACAGAGTGAGTCTCAGAGGAAGTAGGATAAAACCAAATTCTGAAGAATGGGTTGAAGTTCACCAAGTGGATGTAGAGAGGGAGAGAGAGAGTGAGGTCTCTCTTGGGCTCATGAGGGCAGGAACTGTGGGTCCTGGTTCTCTGTGCCTAGTACCTACCTGGTGCTCAAAAAAAGTCTGTGGAGTAGATGGATGAAGGGACACAGCAGGCTGAAGAAATAGTATGTGCAAAGGCACCGGGGCCAGAGAGAGCATTAGATGTTTGAAAAATTATAAGTTGTCTGATATTGTCGGAGCTGAGGTTGCAGGGGGTGGTGTGTGTGGCGTGGGGGTGTGTGGAAGAGCAGAAAGGTGGTGGAGGCGAGTGGAACACTAAGGAGATGAGGTTGGAGAGGTAAATAGGAGCTAGGTCACGCAGGGTCTTGTACACTGTGCTTGGATATCTGGACTCGGTTCTGTGGACAATGGCATCATAGATTTTTTGGCAGGTGGAAGAATCAGGGTGGCCACCCAATCTCAGGATCCTAGCTCATGTTTCCTCCATTTCCTTCCAACTCCTTTATCTATCTTTACCCATGACTTTGTAGAGAGATGTCTGGTCCCAGAGGGCTGAGGGCAGGACCAGGCATGCACGTCTCTCTGGGCAGCTTTTCCAATGCCCGGTCCTCAGGCAGAGCTGTAAGGGGGCGGGCTGTTTCTTTCTTTTTCCTTCTGTCACTCTCCCTCAAACCCGGTGTCTCCCTGCTCGCTGCCCCTGACACCGTGCAGCTGTGCTTTCTGAATGGCACACCCCACTTCAGAGGGTGAATGGGCAGGAAACTGGAGAAGCTCTGAGGTATGTCTGAGGCAGGGAGGCGAGCCCTGCAGAGTCTCTTCTTGGGACTGTAGGGAGGTTGTGTGGGGCGATGGCATCCCCACCACGGATGCTGAGCGAGGGTGCGGAAACCTGACTGAGGATGTTGGGAGAATCACAAGAGAAAGATTAGTGGTACCATGGAGCAACACAGAAGACAGACTTCTGCATGTTGGACAATGAGCCCTGGCTGAGGCATGGGTGGGCTGTTCCGAAGGACATAGCCAGACTTGTGACCTACACTAGATGTGTAGAGAAGTCCCACCTGTCTGCCTCTGAGCAACCCCCGGCCTGCACAACAGCCATCATCCACAGCCTTCACCTTTTGATCCCAAACTGGCAGAAACAGTAACAAGAGGCTTCCCCCCATGAGTGCCCCCAAGAGTGGGGAGCCCCCCAGCCCCCTACTGCCCGCCCAGTGGTGGTGCTTTGTAGAAACCAGGTAAAGATGAACCTTCCACAAGACACTGGCTTCTCCCTCAGCACTTGCCACCTGTGACAGGCTTCCTACTTTGTATGGCCCCTGTCCAAGAAGGCCATCTCAGAGAATCCTGTGAACAAAGAGGCCCCAAGATTGAAACATGGGCATGTGCATTTTAAATGTGCATTTTTAAGACTACATGGAGAGGAATTGTGTATGAAGCACAAAAGGCCCAAATCAAAGGTATTGTTGCTGCGCAATCTCTCCATCTGTGTCGTGGGTCACCCAGGCAGGTACGTGTCCCCAGATGCCACCAGTGGGACTTACTCTCTGCATGCTACAGATGGTTCTCTTTTCATACATATTTCATCTGTTTAAGTGTATGTGGTTTGGGGCAAATATAAGCAAATGATTTTTGTGTCTCCAGCTTTGCCTTCAATATTTAGAGATTGTATTTCCACCAAAGCCTCCGAGATGTAACTGAATGCAAACAGTCCCTGCCAACGTGCATTCAAGCTCTCTGCAGAAAGGGAGCTCAAGGTTATGGATTCCCATTAGCAAATTGGCATCTCATCCTCTGTTCTCCCCAATGGGCCCTTGGATGGAGCAGAAATGCCAAGTTACCTCCCCGGAGAAATATTTCCCGCACATAGTACATTTCGATCAGACATGTCACACGTCCCCAACTGTAACCAACTATCTCTCCACCAGCCTCTGTGTATGGTAACTCACATCAGATGAGCTCATCACATGCAGAAGTGCTGGGGCCATAAATCTTTCAAAAGATTAAATGGAAGCACAGAATCAGCCACCAAAGTGGGGATTAGAAAATATGTGAATGACAAAGACAAAGGCTGTTCAGATTCTCTGTAAGATTAAGAAACTATCAGAAATGGCCAGAAATCCTGTAATCAGGCTGGGTCTATCTCACTCAGATCTCCTGACAATGCTTATCAGTCCCTTTTGGTCCCCCAAGGAGATAAAAAAAAGGAGTTGAATAGAAATAGTCATTTCAAGTATCTTTATTTCTACATGCATTTCCTCTGAAGAAGTCAAATCTGATCATGTTACCATACTGCTTAAAATCTGATGACTCTGGGGGCTCACAGGAAGAAGCATGAATTTCTTAGCATGCAAGTCTCTTACCAACTGATCTCATAGTACTTCCAGGGTCTCCTTGCTGGCTTCTCACTTGTGTTTGAATTATATTTAATTCCTCGGGACTCTCATGTATTTTAACACCACATGTCTTCGCTTATGTAGTTCGTCTGCTGGAATGCCATTCCACATGTCGTGGACTTGGCCTCCTGCAACTCACCCTTTACATTTGGTTCCCTCCAGGAGAGGTCCAACTGAGGGAGAATCAGTGCTTGCATTCTGCTTACCAAGGTCTTCCTGAAGTTCGTTCTTATAACATTGTCAGGCCGTATCCTTACTATCTGCTCACACTTCTGCTCCTTTGCTGGGTTTAACTCTACTCTTGATAGCTGAGCATATTCTTTGAAATCCTGGCACCTGGTGGGGGCTCGGAGAGCATTTGCTGAATTGAATGGCATGGAATAGAATTATATTTTGAGGAAGAGATGGAATATCAAATGAATGTGATTGGTAAGAACCAATAGAATATTCTGACAGGGTTCAGAGTGGGTTTGCACACTTATGAGTACATAAAAAAGAAATCAACTGTAGAATTCTTAGAGGAGCAGAGCTAGTTAATATTTTCCTTGAATATTTGTATTATTCATTCATTTAGCAATTGCTTGTTTAAGGCCTGCTACAATGTTCTAGCTACCAGGGCGTCATTCAGCAGCAAATGAAAATAGAAAAAAATTCCTGGCTTCATGGAACTTATATTTGAGAACTCAGAGCATAGTGGTTGGGGAGGACTCTGGGTTCACTTCCTAGCTTCATCACTCATTAGCAGTGTGACTTTGGGAAAATTATTTAACCTTCCTGGGTTGCAGGTTCCTCATCTGTGAAATGAATATCGATAACAGTGCCTACCTCGGAGGACTGTTGCAAAGACGAGTCAGTTGGTACATGTGAGGCACTTAGAATAATGCCTGGCATATAGTATACACTCAACAAATGTGACTGATATTCTAATGGCTCATTGTACAGCTGAGAAAACAGGTACAGGTTCCACATTGGGTTCTCATTCAAATCTCTCACTCAGATGCTCCCCTAACAAATTTGCCTCTAAACACCTGTGTGCACTCCGTGGCTTTCCTGTCTGTGTCTTCCATATGGAGTTCTGTCCTCCATACATTTCCTTGATTGACACTTCTCTGTTCCTAAGGTCTTAGCCTAGTATCTTTCCTGCCTCAGAAGCTCAGGAGTATAGCAGTCAGAGCCATTTGAATGAAATGAAGGCGGGGTTCCTGTGGACTGTCCATCTAGATATGTAGACTGACACTGTATTTAGAACTAAATTAGTCAGTTGAGCTTTCCACCTCGCATCAATCTCAATGCTCAACCTCATTTTCTCCAGATATAGTCGCAGGGAAATTCTGAACCGTTTTCATAGGACTGGAAATAATCTCTCTGGGTATTTGGTGCAGGGTCCCGTAATTTATAACCTGTGTGCCTTGGAGCAAGTTAACTAGTTTCTCCCTATCTTAGTTTTATGGTCTGTAGAATGGGAGCCCGTTGTACAAATGACTGCCTCATTAAGTCACAGTGAAAATTAAATGAGACAATTATGTAAAACTTTTAGTCCAGTGCCTGGTACACAGTAAGCATTCAACAAATGTCAACAATTCTTATCTATTATTTATTTATTTATTTATTTATTTTAGGTGAGTCTGGTTGCTGCTTTGTCTAATCACTTGACTCCATGGTATGGTATTTTAATGCCAACTCTGAAAAGACCCGAGCATTGCAGCAAATATCCTTTTTAATATGAATTGCTTCCTTTTGAAAAAATGTGTTTTTTTTAATGTTTTTAATTTATTTTTAGAAACAGAGAGAGACAGCATAAGTAGGGGAGGGTCAGAGAGAGAGGGAGACACAGAATCTGAAACATGCTCCAGGCTCTGAGCTAGCTGTCTGCACAGAGCCCGACATGGGGCTCGAACACATGAACCGTGAGATCATGACCTGAGCCAAAGTCAGACACTTAACCAACTGAGCCACCCAGGCGCCCCGAAAAAATGTTTTTTTTTAAATTATTTATTTATTTATTTATTTTTGGGTGCCGAAACCCAGGACCAAACCAGGGAGAAAAAATGTTTTTAATGTTTATTTATTTTTGAAAGAGAGAGAGACAGAGTGTGAGTGGGGGAGGGGTAGAGAGAGAGGGAAACACAGAATCTGAAGCAGGCTCCAGGCTCTGAGCTGTCAGCACAGAGTCTGATACAGGGCTTGAACCCATGAACTGTGAGATCATGACCTGAACTGAAGTTAGATGCTTAACCAACTGAGCCACCCAGGTGCCCCATGAATCGCTTCCTTAACTATTACAAAAGACTGTACAAAACAAATCTTCATTCTTCCCTAAATTCCTTTCTTCTTCCCATCATAAACACTTTTTGAGGATATTGGTAGAGATTGGTAAGGTTTACTGTAATAACAATCTCTAAATCTCCGTGGCTTAAAACACCCAGGGTTTATTTCTTGTTCGTGTTATGTACCCATTGAGGCTTGGCAAGGGGGCTCTGCTCACTGAAGTCACTCAGTGTCCCTAGGAACGGCAAGGTCTTGATCTGAAATGATGCTTTTGCCTCTGGCCAGAGGGAAGATAGAATGGTAGGTGGTTTCAGACCAGCACATTAAGTGCTTCAGCCTGTAAGTGGCACTTCCCACCTTGCCCTCCACTCACTGAGTGTGCCAGTCCCCTGCTCTACCCGTGCCAAGGGAGCTGGTGGTGCAGTTCAGGACAGGGAGAATTCGAGGAAGGCCATATTTGACTAGGGTGAGAACCACAGGTTACCCACTCGGGGCAAAGCACTGCGCTAGCACCCATGGAAGGTCGGGTGATCTGTGAGCTATGCAACCTTGGTCCGTGGGGGACCTACAGTCTGGCAGGAGAGATAAGGGACAGCAGAGGGCAGAATGAAGCAGGTACCACTTCTGCTTTTCCAATAGCATGTCACTGAGCCCGGAGGAAGAGTGGACTGATTAATTTCTACAGTACAGCTTTGGACACTGAAGAAATTCATTACCAGGGGCCTGGCGGGGACTATAAAGATGTTATTTGGGAGATGAGAACCAGGGTAGTAATAGCTCATCATTTTTAAAGTTCTGGTGCAGGCTGTCATCATCAACCCTGCCACTTATTTAAACATCGATCTGTCAGCATGATGGGCTAAGCAAGCAGCCGACTCGGTCCTGCCCTGGTGGAGAGCTGGGGAGCCAGGGGGCCACAGGCAGACTGAGCACAGCGTGGAGGGGAGTGAGTGCCCTGAAACTCCCTCTCATCCCATCTCACCCAGGCTCCAGCCTCAATCACAGTTACTGGACACTAATTTGGTACAAGAAGACAGAGAAAGATGTGGAAGGAACCTCGGCCCTGCCCTCCAGGTGCTTAATATATATTTAGAGAAATAAGACAGAGATGCAAGGAGATATCACAATCGAAATCTATAGAGATTAGGACCTACATGAGTAATCCAGACCTGTTCTATAGCATCTGTGGAGAGAGAGAAAGCACCCTGCTGTGAAAGGTCCCGAGCACAAATGGAGGGGGCAGACTCCCTTCACCTGGGCGTGGGTAGGTGTGTGTTTGTTGGAGAAAAGGGATAGCAAGGAAAATAGCGTGTGCAGAGGAGGTCAGGGAGGACGTTGGAAGGCCCAGGTAGACTTTCCAGCAGAAGGGCTTTACCTGGCAGAGCCATAGTCAGAAAGGGAGGCAGTGGGAAACATTGCAGTTTCCAGGGTCAGGTTTATCCACAGGGCAGTGAGGGCACTTTGGAAAGATGCAGCATGTTTTCTGTACTTTGTCTTCACTCCTCCTCCCGGAGGCTAGCAGGTGTGTGCGTGAGCAGACTGAAGCTGGGAGGTCACCTGGTAATAGGAGGCAGAGCTAGGGGGCCACACTCTCGACTGTCTGGGGTTAAACCTCATGGCCCTTTGATCACACTTAGCGTCCACGGAAACTGTGACATAGGAACACGACCTGGTTGCACAATGTATCAAGAAGATCAAGCACACTGTGTCAAGGAAGATGGATGTGAGGACAGAGACTGGTGGCAGGGAGATTGAGAAGGAAGCAACTCTAAAAATGAAAATATTGGTAAGGGCTTGGATTGAAATAATGACCAAGGAAATGGGTGTTGCCATGAACCATAAGGAAGTCACAAACCGGGAAGAAAGATGGCGGCTTTGGTTGTCAACATACCCAACCAGGTTGTTACTTGGTCTTAGGAGACCAGGTTCATAAAGTGTTAGTCATTAGAAGCATAAGCACTATATGACCTTCAGCAGTTACTTTACCTCCATGAGCCTCAGCTTCCTCTCCATCAAGACTCCTGTATGAGTGTAGAGCATTGAACTCTAAGAAACAGAGCATGTGATTAGTGGCAGCTGACATTTTATTGAGAGAAAGATTGGAACTTGGGAAGGTGCCTTCTCCAAGAGTTCTCTTCCTTGGCTGGAAATTCCAGTATTGTGGCTCCTGGAAGCTGCCTATGGCTTCCATTATGACTCTTTGTCTGATTGGTCCTCTTGGGTTTGCGATTTGAATAGTGCACCTGCCCTTCTGGAAAGAGTCTGGCTGCCCTGTGGTATGGTGAGCATGGGATCTCCAGGTTTCCCAAAAGATGAGGCTATGGTACCCACTTCCTGGTCTACAATGCTTATGGAGTTTTTAAGCCTCCTCCATATGTCACTACTTTATACTATCTTTACATGGAGTCATTGCATGTTCTATGCCAAGTGAGTGTTTGAAAGAAGAGACCCTCAACCCCCAATCTCATCGCCACAAGGTCACATAAACACTCTCTGTTCTTATCATACAGCAATACTATCTGGTGCTAGAGAATTTCATAAGCAAACTTGGATGTGCAATAAAAAAAAGTCCTCACACCAGACAGGCAATCAAATTTCTACATCTTAAAAGCCCCAATGAATTACATACATGGTAACCAGGTTTGTCTTCATAAAAGTCATTCTGCTACTCTCACATTCATCATAAAAAGATCTATATTAAAAATCAGCATCATGATGTCCATAAATGATTGAGGCAAAAAAAAGATGCAACACTGAGTCTGATTCTCACAGGGCCTAAGGCGACCCTCACATGAGGCAGGCTTTCATAAATGGCAGGGTAGCTGAAGTCAGCTAGTTAGTTAATACAGGCGAGGAACACCAGAAACCACATACTCATGTATAACTGTTTGGAAACTGAAGAACAATGAGAAAGGCATAGCTGAAGCCTAATGGTTCTGTTGGCACCCTCTTCACCTGCCTCCCCCCGCTCCGGCCCCAACACTCTTGTGGGATCCAAAGACCACTAGCCTGGATGTCTATTTTCTCCACACATGCCCGCATCATTTCCTCATAGACAGGCAGGAGGCATGACCTCACTGATGTCACGTGCAGGGTTGTTGCAAACAAGTGTGGTAGACATGATGACATGATGTGGTCCCTGCCACAGTCTCAGCCTTGTGGAACATGAAATCTAGAACATGCTGGTAACCCATCTAGTGACAGAGGAAGAAATTGGGGTGTAGAGGGTCACAATGACCTGTCAGACATCAAAGCTCAACTTCAAAAGGCCCCAATTCCTTAACCTACAAAATCAGGATGAAATGAGATTATTTGTAAATTACTAAAAAAAAAAAAAAAAAAAAAAAAAGACTTTTCTTCCCTTTGGAGCATTGCCTGGACCTGCCTGAATTTTGAACAACCAGCTACGAAGTAACCGCTTAAGCTAAAGCCCCAGGACCTACCTGAATTTTGGACCAGTGGTGCACAGACCTTTCTATTTGAGTGCCCTGTCATCCCTTCTTCTGGGTCCCTCAGGGCCACTTGCTTCCTCTCCTGCACCTGCTTGCTCTTCCTGAAGTAGAGAAGATGTCTGTGTGTACAGTTTGGGTTAAGACCCTCAGCTCCGGGGGCTCATGAGCCTGGACTGAACCCCTTTGTGGCCACGGGGGCCTGTCTGTCATCACAGAAGAGCTGGACCAGCTGCTCTAGAGGTCAGCAGGGGCAGGGAGGACATGACGGTGCTCCAGGCACATCTGCTCCCAGCAAGCCCTCCAAGTTCCGTGGGCAGGGAAGGCCTGCTCCGTGTGTCTCCCCCTTACAGCTTTGCTGTACACTCTCCCCTAAAACCAAAAGCCCTCTCTTCCTTCTTTAAGCCAAGACAGTGGGCAGGTCAAGGGCACAATGCAGACTCTGAGATGGGGAAGCTGAGGGCTGTGGGAGTGGGGGTAGCTGAGTGCTTTATTGCTTTGATGTTGGGAGCTCTTTCAGGAAGAGGAGACCATACCTCAGAGTCACAGGGAGGGTCATTTATACAAACTTCAGTTTTTGGAGGATCTCATATATTCTGCAGACCAGAGCTCACACCGGGTCCCTGATCTACTGGCTCACCTGAGCCCTGGTCACAGGCCAGGGCTGACTGTACCTCCCGCTCCTTCCTGACAGCTGGCAGGGATAAAGCCATGCCTCCCTGCTGGCTATGGCCTCCTCTCCAGCCTGTAGGAGCAGGGGAGGAGGTCTTCCTGGATGAGGCAGCCACACACACCCTACGTCACATGGGACAGTGAGAGAGACCCGTCTCTTAAGCTCCATCTTAGTCTGTGCACATTACTGGGACCAAAAGGGAGAAGCAGATACCAGTCCTTTCATCCCTGCCCTTGCCCTAGCATGGGGAAGCACCACCACAGCATCCATGACTGTGTCACAGGTGGTGCTTCCCTGGCCTGCAGCCCCTCATCCCTGTCCCCTATGGATGGACCCAGGCGGTCACATCAGCTTGGGTGGTGGACTTGAAGCACTGCCCTTCTGAGCATTTCCACCATGTGCTGCCATCGCTGCTCCAATGGGGAAATGGAAGAGGGTGACTATGCCCTCTGACTTGCTCACGGAGCCATGGGAAACTCCATAATGTTTGGACAAAGCACTGGGTTTCGGTGAGTGGAAACAGGACAAAATATTTGGATTTGAGATTACTGGGGAAAATCTATGTCCTGAGCTGCCAGAGCTTTTCTCTTAACCTGACTACTTTCCCAGGGGGTGGGGGTGGGGGTGATGGGGGAGGTGAGGCTGTGGATGGGGCTTTCTGAGTTATCAGTGGGAGCTGGGCTTCCAGACCAAAGACAGAGGAGTTCATATTTTTTCCTTGTCACTTTTGCCCATAGTTATTGTCATCCTAGCCAGGTTAGAATGAAGGGAGAAGCCAAGGCAAGGGAAGAAAATTAGCTGGGCCAGGAGGCAGGGGCCTATTCTTCCCTTGGGTATCAAAGGGGGCCCTCCATCCTTTTAGTTTCATCTTGTTTGATTTCTGACCATCACAGTCTTCTGAGGCACGCTCTAAAGCTAAGAAGACAAGGGGGGAGAGAAGAAAACTTTATGCCGACCTCGGGCACCTGGATGGCTCAGTCAGTTAAGTATCTGACTCTGGATTTCAGCTCAGGTTATGATCTCATGGTTTGTAGAAATGAGCCCCACATTGGGCTCCATGCTGAGTGTGGAGCCTACTTGGGATTCTCTCCCTCAAAATACATAAGTAAACATTAAAAAAAAAAAAAACCTTTCATGCTGACCTTGAAAGAACAAATTCTGAGATATGAAGATTTCTCAGAATTTTGACTGCAATTTATTTATACCTTATCCACCTGCTAAGATGTTATTGTCAGTTTCCAACAAAAGATGCAGATATAAGAGAGCAATATTCAATGATTTAGTCAGAATTCAGCGAGATTTTTAATATGTGCCAGGTCCCAGGGATGCACAGAGGTCAGCCAATGCTGAGAGCAGGGGCTTTGGAAGAGTTCATGGCTGGGTAACCTGGGTGGCTTAGTTAATATCTTTGAGCACCAGTTCCCTCTTCTATAAAGCAAAATTAATAACTATAGTACCTACCTCATGGGATTGTTGTATGAATTTAAGTGTGAAGCGTTTAACATAGTCTGGCAATTCGATGAGCACTTAATACACAGTAACTTGCTGTCATCATTTCTGTGCTAGGAAATGATGGTGGGGACATTGTCCTTGCTCTGTAGGAGACACAGACATGGGGAAAGACTTGGGCTGTTTCGGGGGGAGTCTGCAGGGTGCTGAGTGAGTCGGATATGAACAAGGACCAGAGGGGCGCTACGCTGCGCAAGGTCTAACTTTGGATTTACCCTCTAGGCAATGAAAAGCCACTAAAGCCCTGAGCGGCAGGGCTATTTAAAGAGATTACTCTTGCTAAAGTGTAATCGTTATTCTGTAGTAATGTGGAGGGTGGACTGAAGTAGGAAGAGACAGGAAGTAGTTAATGGGGCTGTTGTAAGACACGAGGTAGAGGGGAAAATAAACTTCATTAGGACCTTGGCAGTGGGGAGAGCAAGTGGGAGGCAGAGTCCCAGGCTTCTGGCTTGTGGGGGCTGGGGATGCTCCCCTAGAATGGCAGCTCCACGACATCCAGGGCCTTGGTTTTATCCACTGACGTATACCAAGCACCTCGAGCAGTGCCTGGCACACGGAAAGTGCTCAACAAACATTTGTTGAGCGTGTGCGTAGATGGGAATGACACTGAAAAGGGGGAATAGTGAATCTGAGGGTGAAGACAATGAGTTTGTTTTAGATGTGCTGATTTTGAGTGGCCTCTGGGTCATCCACGTGAAGATGTCTCATGTGGACAATGGAAACTTGGGCCTGATACTAGAGAGAGAAAGCTGGGCTAGAGCAGAGTTTTGGCAATGCTGGCCTCTAGGAGATGGTGGAAATCACGGAGTGGTTAAGGTCAGCCTGGGAGAGTACCCCAAACAAGAAGAGGAAGGGTTAAGGATAGAAACTTGGCTGAAGACTCACACTTAAGAGGGGAAGGAGAGATACAGGAGAAAGTGCTGAGGGATGGAGAAAGGGTAAGGACCACACAAAAGGGAGGAGACAGCAAAGGGTGTTCTGCTGTGTAGCTTCTGAGACGCAGCTCCAAGAAAGCAGTGCCGGCTGCTACAGAGGCTTTGGGTAGAAGGGGCATCACAACGGGCTCCTTAATCTGGCAGCCGGGACATCATCCGTGAGCCGCATGGGCAGTGGGAATAGAAGCTGGATCACGGTCTCCATCCCCTCGATGGCCAACAGGAGGGCTTGCCGACCATTTCCACTTCCTTTTCTCAAATATTAGCCACTGATTCCAAATGATTTTAATTAAATGTAAAACAAAGTGGCATATTCATGCAATACTTAGGAGTGACTCCTCCCCCCCAATTTATAATGTCCTTGCTCAGCAACATTGTCACCAATTTAAAAGTCAAATGAAAAAATAGAAATGTTCGAGTTCTAATAATATTGTTCACTTTCCTACGTTGCCTTCATGTGATTATTTCAGGTTATTCCTGTAGCCGTTAAGGGTGCTCTAATCCATGCAATTCGGGAGCAGGTTGTCACCTCAGAGAAGTTTCAATTGGGTGCGTTCTTGCTTCTGTGTCTATGAAAACCTCATGTTCCTGAATGTCATTTTCTGAACTTCAGATATGCAAACTCGGAGTGGAACTCTAAGGCAATGATTTCTTTTTACAGCCATGATTAGTTTTGTCTAAACCAGTCGGTCAGCTCAGTTATATTAAAATCCTTTAAAAAATGATAGAAAACAGAACCTGCTATCTGAAGTATACATCCTCTCCTGTTGTGGTGGAAAGCCCGTGGCACAGACTTCACGTGCGCACGGCCCTCGTTCTCAGGACTGCTGCATATGGACAGTCCCGGGCTGGTTGTGCATTCTTGTATAAACTCGGCTTTCCATAGCTCAGCTGCTCCGCAGAGCCTCAGCCCCAAGGAAGGTTGCCGGGCTTTGCAGCCTTGCCTAGCGTTTGATGGATATAGCACAGTCTGCCTGTTCATATAAATATTTTAAGTTGGAAAAAACCCTTTTGTTATTTTTCTCCTTGCCTAAGATATACTTCTATGAACTCTTCCCATAACAGCCCGTACTCCGACTTCAGTAATTCTGCCCCGGGTGACAAGGAAACAGCTTCTTGGCGCTGTTGGCTTTCCACAACTATTTTAAAAACCATGAGAGAAAATGCAGAACCAGACCACTTTGAGGCAAATAGAAAAGTTCCTCATTTCCTATAAACTGTTCTTCTTTCTCCTTGCCAGTTCCGGATGTGGAAAAAATTAACATTAGTAAGGAAGCCAGGGAAGCCATTGCTCTATTAACCTCAGCGAGTCCAGCTTCTTTGAGAGTTTCTCATTTTCTTCCCATTGTGTGATGGTACAACATGTAACCTGGATTTTTATCCACGAATTACTTCTTCCAGGAAGGCTTCTGTGACTGATTCCAGCCCGCAAGGTCCTTTCCTTCCTGTAGTGTGTGTGCACGCGTCCATATACTCACATGCCTCTATGCATGTGTGCCTCTGTATTGTTTTCTATTTACTTGTTCGGATATTTGCGTTTTCCATCTTCTTCATTAGTTTACAAAATATTTCAGAATGAAGATTGTGTATCTCTTTTTCTTTTCTTTTCCATTTCGAATTATCTAGCCAGAAATTAGCATCAAAGAAGGGTTTAATTGGGCATTCGTGGGTGAAATAATGTTAGGACAGAAAACTGGATACCAGGATCCAGGGTCGGACCCCTTCCTCCTGACTAATACATTTTGTTTTGCTCTTATTACCCTGGGTTGCAGTGAGGATCCACGAACCCTCTGAAACTGTACCAAAATTTTAGTGAAATTGTGCTTGTGTGTGGGCATGTGCACTTTTGGGGGCCATCATTAGAGTAAAGAGATCCAAGTTTCTCAACGTCTTGAGGACGTTGGTGATGGCAAATGGACAATGCAAAGACTGAGTGCTTTTCAAAAACTGGTCAAGAGTCTTCCAGACAGGAGGAATTTTACCATTCAAAGCCTTAAATTTTTTTCTTTCTTTCTTAATTTTGGAGAGAAAGAGTGTGTGTGAGCAGGGGAGAGCAGCAGAGGGGGAGAGAGAAAGAGAGAGAGAGAGAGAGAGAGAGAGAGAGAGAGAGAGAGAATCTTTTATTTATTTATTTATGTTTATTTTTGAGAGAGACAGAGAGACAGAGACAGAGAGAGACAGAGAGACAAAGAGACAGAGCATGAGCAGGGGAGGGGCAGAGAGAGAGGGAGACACAGAATCTGAAGCAGGCTCCAGGCTCTGACTAGTCAGCACAGAGCCTGATGTGGGGCTCGAACCCACAAACTGTGACCTGGGTTGAAGTTGGACACTTAACTGACTGAGCCACCCAGGTGCCCTGAAAGAGAGAGAATCTTAAACAGGCTTTATGCTCAGTACATAGTCTGATGCAAGGCCTGATCCCATGACCCTGACCCTATCATGACCTGAGCTGAAATCAAGATCCAGATGCTCAACTGACTGGGCTACCCAGGTGCCCCCAAATTAAAAGCCTTAAGGACAAGATGGAGTTGGGGAAGGAGGGTTCTGAGTTGGCCAGAGATCAAGGGCCAATCTGGGAGACTCTGAGGTCCTGGTATCGCCTCCATACTTATCAAACATAACTACACATGTAGTGTGTGGCACTGGCCTTCCGCTTCTCTCTACCATGAAGCTCTTGCCACAACCAGCTTTTTCAAGCCGTATCTTGGTTACGAATCCTGATAACAATTCTTTCCTTAATATATTCTGGACATTAACTGCTGACGTGGAAGTAAATTGTTAGGAAGAGGAATTGGGAGAAGGGACAAGAAAGAGAAAGATACAAGAACATAAAGATAGACTATGAATCTGGCCCCCAAATCTAGAATGGCTGCTGACAGTTGCATGGAGAGCTTCCTGTGTGGCTTAGAGGGAAAATAGTTTGCTAACCTGGAAACAGAAAGAAGAGTAATTTTTGAAGTGCCTGTTTCAGATAAATTAGTTCATTAGTACCAATATTTCTAATGAACACTTAGGGCTGGTATGAATCACTTCATTGATGATTCCATTAGGAAAACGATTGAGTGTGCAGTTTGAGTGGGATCTCAGAGAGAGAAGCTGAGAGATCTGTGATTTAGAAGGTGGACAGCTCTTCCTGTAGATTTGAGTGTCCTCTAACTTTATGAAAACGGCTTCGGGAGGTCGGCTGTAGAGGCAGCCTCTGGTGAAGAGATGCAGAGTTGGGTCCTTCAGCCAGTGACTGGCGCGTAGGAAATTTACACTGGTGGTTTGCTCGTTGCCATGGGAACCACTTGGATGCAGAGGAGTACATTTGTTCATTTTTACAATTTTTCTATTATTTATACTGAGGTATCTTTGAGAGGATGATGCATGTCTGGGGAGAAGCCAGAAATGCTATCCACGAGACAAAAAAAAAAAAAAAGAAAAAAAAAGATGATTAACCACAGGTGCCCCAAATTGGAAATACATGTTTGCTAATCACCGGGGGCATTATCTCTTCCCACCTAGCCTGAGGGAAATCTTCAGTGCCCAGTGGGATTTTGTGTTACTCACAAAACAGGGAAATTGGCAGACCTCACATATCAAACCCAGTCCTCAGCAATCTGCAGGTATTTCTTCTTCTTTGCCAGATCTGTTTCTTTTTTCGATTCAGGACTTTCTCCCAGTGCATGGTTCATTATGCTTAATTACCTAGAATATGTCAGCACATGCACATGTAAGATGGCTTTTTAAAAACTCACCTGAGAAAACTTCTTGTCTGACTCTGAAAACATAACACAAAATCTCGTGCGTCAAATGTAATGAATTTTGTTTTTCACAAATCTAGCAGAAGAAATGGATACATAGACAAGCAAACACATAAGCAAGCAAAGAAACAAATCCCCAAACCCTTTCAGATTTAACAGGGATAATTTGATATGCTTCTAATTTTTGCTGGTTTGATTCCAGGCATTTAGAGTAAAAGGTGTAGGGCTCAGGGCAGTTTCTGTGGAGAAATAGAGAGTGAGAAAAAGTTCCTATCATGTGAGCAGAGATATGTGATGAAAGATAGGTCTTTTTTTAAGGTTTATTTATTTTTGAGATAGACAGAGAATGTGAGCAGGGAAGGGGCAGAGAAAGAGAGGGAGAGACAGAATCTGAAGCAGACTCCAGGCTCTGAGCTGTCAGCACAGAGCCTGATGTGGGGCTAGAACTCATAATCTGTGAGATCATGACTTGAGCCAAAGTGGGATGCCACAGGTGCCCCATTTGGTGACAGTTCTTTAAGAGCCTTGAATATTACATAATCGTATGTCATATATATAACTGAAAATATAAAATAATTGAATATATACATAGAGTGTATTATATATATGATACATACATGCTAGAACTAACTTAAAATTCCAAAGATGGGAAATTGGCTTATTGTGCCTTATACAAACAGTGGAATATCTATAACCACTAGTCAGTAAGAATGATGATGTAGGTAAGACCCATTGGCATGGAATAGTGTCTATGATATATTGAGTTTTTAAAAAGTAATAAAAGAAGAATATAAAGAGCAGATTAAAAACAATGGGTGTCTTATAATCAAATTTTGCTTTACAAATCTTTTAGTTCTTTATATATCTATATGTCTATCTATATTTATTACATATAGAGAAAAACATTCAGAAGTAGAGTCACTGAAGGTTTAATAGCCATTATCTCTGGTGATGGGATTGTATGCAATTTTTCTTGTTTTTTTCCTCCTTCACAGAACCATGACCAAATAGCGATATGATGATAGTTGTATTTTATGATCCATTAATCACCTGCTATGTGTCAGGCAGTGTGTTATATGCTGGGGATAAGATGGCAAATAGAGAGTTGGCTCCTGTTCCTTTGGAACCTGTGTTTTCTGACTGGCTATCCTAAGGCAGAGTTCTTAGTTTTAGTTCTTAGCCAGAGCTCTTACAAAGAACAAAGTCATTTTGCCTAGTTTAAGTGGAAGTGCGATACATGAAAGGATGTTGATTACTGCTTAGAACTGTTAGGAGACCTGGAGAAACAGAGTCAAGGCTAACCTGTCACAAGCGATGCCCCACACCACATCACAACACCGCCCTGAGAAGGCAGCTCCCTTTGCTGTTGATGCACCTGCCAGACAGGAAGTGAAAGGAACTAGACTTTATTGCATCTCTTACTCCTCCGGCACCAATGTTGCTTTTCCACCAAGAACGTGTCTTTGTACCCCCTGCACCCCTGAAACCTGGACACACAGAGTGCCTCCTGTACCAGCAAAGATGGAAACACCATGCATATGTGGCTTGTTAGAGCCCAGGTCACATATTTGCATCCTAGTTGGTCAGGAAGCTGGAATTTGGGGTTCTGAATTCACATGCATGAAAATGGAGGAAATTGTCATTGACAAGCACATTGATAAGGTTGAATTGTTTTCAAAAGTTTTTAAATGTTTATTTATTATTGAGAGAGAGATAGAGCATGAGCAGGGGGAGGGTAGAGAGAGAGAGGAGACAGAATCTGAAGCAGGCTCCAGGTTCTGAGCTGTCAGCACAGAGCCCAATGTGGGGCTCGAACTCACGAGCCATGAGATCATGTCCTGAGCCACCCAGGCACCCTGACAAGGTTGAATTCTTAATGTGGGAATTTCCACATTAGAGAGAGTCTTTCTAAATGATAATAGCCACCAGGGATCTGACAAAGGTGCTCACAGACCATTTATCGTAATCAGAACTTTTGAAATTACATGTAATGAAAACCCAGTTAAGACTGGATTAAGAAAAAGAGGAAATAATGAACTCCTGCAACTATAAAGTCAATGTTCCTGCTACCTTCTGTTGTGCTTGGAAGAAGGGACTAAAATGGTTTCATCAGGTATTAATCTCTCTTTTTCTTGTCAGCTTCTTTTTCTTTTAATGTTTATTTATTTTTGAAAGAGAGAGAGCACACACTTGTGAGGGGCAGAGAGAGGGAGACCGAATCCCAAGCAGGCTCTATACTGACAGCCCCAATGCAGGGCTTGAACTCATGAACTTGTAAAGATTATGAACTGAGCTGAAATCAAGAGTTGGTTGTTTAACCAACTGAGCCAGTCAGGCACCCCTTGTCAGATTCTTTTATGTGAAAATCATATTGGTCCTTAGAATTCGTACACATCACCTTAGAATCCTTAGCAGACATAGAACATTTCTCCAGGCACGAAGGACTTGGTTTGACTTGGATCACATGCACATCTTTGAACCAGCCGTATGCCAGGGACTGGGGTCATATGCCCACAGTATGGGCTGGGAGTGTGGGGGTGCCAACTTCACTCCCAAACAGAGAGCTTCGCTTCCCCACAGATAAAAGTTATATTCTGGCTCTACCACTTACTAGCTGTATTATGGGCAGCTCACTTAATTTCTCTGAGCCTCAGTTTTGCATCTGTAAAATGGTAATAGTAATTTTGTCTATTTCACAGGGTTTTTATAAGGGTTAGTAGAATTCCTATTTGTAAAGCACAGAGAAAATGTCTGTCACATAATTAGTGGTATTTGTTTGCTATTATAATTCTACTCCCTTTGAGGAAGAAGGAGAAAATGACAGGTAGGTGAAGCTCATACATTTTTACCACATTCTAGAATAGGGAGTTTAAAATGTGAGTCTGGATTGGCTAGAGCCCGCTGAATGTAGCAGGAGTCCTCTCAATTACAGGGCTCAAAAAGGAGAGTGGAGCATCTGACCTCCCCAGGGAGAAGGTATGGAGGGGGAGGAAAGTGAGTAGGGATAGGACATAGTTCTATAAGCGGATGAAACTTTCAACACTGATGATTCTCACATCACGCCCCGTTCAATGGAAGTGCAATCTGCCAGCGTTAAACATGCTCTTTTGTGTGTTACATTCCTACCTTGTGTCTAACTACTCTCATGAGATTCTTCTGAACTCTATACACTTTAAGGATTTTTAAGAGGTAGTAGATCATTGGACCATGTTAAAATGAAAGACTTTAATTCAAATAAAGCAAATTATTAAGAAAGTTAACATATGGATGACAGAATGAAAGTAAACACAATGTCTGAAACTTATAGGGATTAGTATCCAGAACATGAGGAACTCCTAAAATGGAAAACAAGTAAAAGGATGTGAATAGAAAGTAGAGTTTTCTTATCCTAGAGATACCCACAAAGAGGTCCATAATGTAATCTTCATAAGAATATTCCTAGAAGTGATATAATAGCACAAATTTGCAAGTAACCTAGATATTTACCAGTAGGGTTGTAGATCCTACAGAATACTACCTGGTAAACACAGGCTATGACTAGTTGTACAAATGGCAATATGAATAGATCCTAAAAACATAACATTGAGTAAAAAAATAAGAAATAAAAATGAGATCTTTAAGTCAATACGTCTTGGTAAATTAGAAACACCATACAGAAAATAACTACGAATTTAGCAAGGATATAGGCATGTTTAAAGACACAAATATGTTTGGGCTCCAGGTGGCTCAGTCAGTTAAGCATCTTGATTTTAGCTCAGATCATGACCTCACAGTTGGTGAGTTCGAGCTCCGCAAGGGGCTCCTCACTAACAGTGCAGAGCCTGTTTGAGATTCTCTCTCTCCTGTCTGCCCTTCCCCTGTTCACTTGCTCTCTCTCTATCTCAAAACAAACAAACTTAATAAAAAAAAAGACACAAATACAGTAGAGTGGATAGTTTTTGAGAAAGGTGAATGGGAGAGAGAAGAGAATTAAAAAGAAATATAAGTGAAAAAAAGTCCTTTTTCTTTTCATTATCTCCTCAAGGAGAGAGTGTATATATATATATATATACATATATATATATATATATATATGTATATATATACACACACACACACACACACACATACATACATATATGAGAATTTAAAGCCTGGAAACCTGGCTGAAGTAATATTTTTGGGCACACAATAGTTTTATATGCGTGTGTGAAGCCTGGGAGTTAATTAGCATATCTGATTGTCTCTTCCTTCAAATTATGTCTGGGATCTACCTACTTGCTTACACCTCCCCTGCTACCACCTTGTCCTAATTCATCCTCTCGTCGCACAGTTAACTAATGCAGTTGTCTCCAGAGGAGCTTCCCTGCCTCCCATGCCCCACTCCAGCCCGCCCACCCCCCATCAAATCTCCAAACAGAAGTGATATTTTTAAATCCAGTAAAACCTTAGATTCCAAGTAGATTCCAACCCTGTTCTGCGAGTGTTCCTCAACACGAGCAAACATTTATGATAAATTGTAACCTGATAAACGAGAGACGTCTTGCAATATGAGTAGTAGGTGACGCCGAATGTCACATGATCACAACTGAGTCAATGGTTCTTGAAATTTGCTTTGATATACACGAGTGCTGTGGATTATACTCTGGAATGAATTATGCTCACAAACCAAGGTTTTACTCTACTCAGTTCAGATCAAATCAACTGTTCAACTGAAAACCTGTCCAAGTTTTTCCATCTAACAGAATAAAACCCTGTATACAGAGGTCTATGAGGCTATACATGATCTTGTACTCCCTCCCTGCCCCCACCCCCAGCCCCAGAATAGACCTCAAATCTCATCTCAGTGTCTTTGCCCTTGGCTTTCTCTGCCCAGAACCCTAATCCCTGCTCAAGGTCATCCCATCAGAGAAGGCCTCCCTGACTACCCCCTCTAAAATAGCAAATCCCCTTTGCTCTTTCCAGATCTATCCCTGTTTTATTTTTCTTCATGGCATGTATCACCGCCCAGGGGGTGGTGCCAGATACCAGATGCCCCTACTCTACTAGGAAGTAAGTGCCTTAAAGATAGGGATGTCTTTTGAGATCTTTCTCAATTTTTAAAGCACTCAGTAAATACTAGTTGAGAGGATAAACAAATGAATGACTGAAACAGGGGGAAGAGAGAGAAACAGACAGGAAGACACAGAAGAGAGAACTACTCTCTGTTAGAGCCCCCATGCTTGAAGAAAGAATGATTTTTTTAGAGTAATCCCTCACTCTTTTCCTTCCCCCTCCAGA
>NC_043700.1:152632896-152724369 GCF_006229205.1 Suricata suricatta | reverse complement strand
GGCTCTGACAGCTCAGAGCCTGGAGCCTGCTTCAGATTCTGTCTCCCTCTCTCTCTCTGCCCCTCTCCCACTCACACTCTGTCTCTCTCAAAAATAAACATTAAAAATCATAACAAGTACTTTATGATTTCTTGATCATACTTTTAATATTTCCTTTAATTTCTTTGAACATATTACTTTAACTTAAGCTTCACATCAAACTTTTCCAATATGTATTCCTGTTGTTCCAATACTGTTGTTATTTCTGCTCATTCTTGCTTATGGTGGTTTGTTTATGTGTTTGCTATTTTTTCCCCTTTTTCCTGTGAGCTTATGGTCATTGGAATTGATCTGTGGGAATTCTTTGAGACTTGGGTTGAGGTTTGCAATTGCTTCTTCCAGGCCCCTTGGGTCATTACTAACCTATAATCACTCTCAGTTGGAATGGTTTGGGCCACCCAGGTAGTATGAATTTTGAGACTAAACCCATGTGACTAATAATTCTCCAAGGAGCCTTTACTTTCCAGAGTCAAAGCTGACAGAGGCAAGAGTTCTTACTGTGTTCTTGCTGTGATATTAATTTAAGTTTTCCAGTTTATCTTCACTGGGGTTGATGACTTGTAGGACTTGTCCTATGCAAGGATCTCAATTTGCCTTTCTCGCTTGCATAAACCACAGGCATTGTCTCCATCCCCAGTACATGCACATAATATCCTGTTAAAACAAAAAGGCCCTTACAACCATGTATTGGCAGATTTCCTGAAGGTAAGTTTTAGCTTTAATGCCCAACTACTGCTTTGGATTCATGCCTTTTTTTTTTTTTCATCCTATGAGCATTTCTTTCATTTTTTAAAATTCAGCTAAGCATTTAAAATGATACGAAAATTTCATCCAGCGTTTTAAAGTGTTTCATACTGGGACTCCTTAGGACACCCACAGTTCCACCACATTTAAGCTTTAAGCTTCTTTCCCAGCCCTCGCCCCCAGATTGCCTGCTGGTATTTAACCTCCTTCCAAGTGTCTCCTAGCTATTCCTGAGACCTTCCTGTTCAGGAGGCTGTTTGAGGCACTTGTAGGTTCAGATCCTTTACATTCTGCACTCTTCTGTTCTGTCTTCCTCTTCTGACCATCCCACTTCTGCTGCCAATAACCCTCATGAGTTCCTCATTCTGCTTAGCTAGGCTGTCTTATGCTGATGACCACCATTGTCGCTGCTGTTTTTGGTCCTGGTATGAGACAGTGTCCTTCCTTTTCTTACTTTATCCCATATGTTGGATTGGCCTTTGTCTTCAGTTCTCTAAAGCATGAAAGTTATAAGAGAGAGGTTTATAACACAGAGATCTACTTAGAACTACCGCCCAGGACCAGATCCATCCCTGGGACTTCTGGTTTACCTACCTCTCTGCATCTCTCTTACCCTGTTGCCAGGTGGCAAAGGCTGGTATAGTTTCCAACACTCAGGGTCTTGTGCTCACGGATGGGGTTTGGAGGCCAGGCTAAAACTCACGGAGTTCTAGAGAGAGGAATTTTCATCCTCTTCTTCCCAGGCCAAACCCCATCTTCCTAGTCTCCCATTTTCTTTTCTAGGATGAGTACTGTCTCCTCTGGTCATTGGAAGATTGTTTTCCCCCAGATAAATCCCAGGTAGATAAAGTCTTACTGCCCTCCCCTTCCAAGACACCATGATGCTAGTTTGACATTATGTGTATTTTACACTATCTGATTTTTCAGTCTCTTATTAACACCATCTACAAAACTTTACCATTCCCTTTTATTTTAGAGTACATCCATTTCTTCTTTTTTTTCTTTTTTAATGTTTGTTTATTTTTGAGAGAGAGAAAGAGAGAGTGTGAGCAGGGGCAGAGGAGGAGCAGAGAGTGGGCTCCAGGTTCCCTGCCATCAGCACAGAGCCCAAAATCGGGCTCGAACTCATCAACAGTGAGATCATGACCTGAGCTGAATGGTTAACCAACTGAGCCACCCTGGCACCCCAAACCTCATCCATTTCTTTGATGCCCTGAAGAGAGTGACTTAGACAAGAAACATGTATAAACTTCTCTAAAGATACATAATACTAAACAGGTACCAAGCAATCTAAAGTTGTTTGGAGAAGAATATCTTGAGAATATTTGTGCTCTCTAAGGCACAAATAGTCTGCAGAGAGGCAGGATTCTTTAAAACATCTTCCAAATTGGGACATCTGGGTGGTTCAGTCGGTTAAGCATCTGACTTCAGCTCAGGTCATGAACTTGTGGTTTGTTAGCTTGAGACCCGTGTCGGGATCTGTGCTGACAGCTCAGAGTCTGGAGCCTGCTTTGGATTCTGTGTCTCCCTCTCATTCTGACTCTCCTCATTCACACTCTGTCTCTCTCTCTCTCTCTCTCAAAAATAAATAAAAATTAAAAAAAAAATTTTAACATCTTCCAAATTTACTGGACTAAACAGAAGATTACATTTAAAAATTTAGGTTATGGCCCTACTTTTGTATGAACAATAGGTAGAATATGACTTAGATTTGCATAACTAATAGTCCTCAAAGTAGTGGCTGTTCCAGGAACAACAAGGAAATAAATACACAAAAACAGTAATCTGCCTCAAAAAATAAACTCCAATCTCTATCTGGTTCCTCCTTTCCCCACTTATATAGTAAAAGATGCAACATTTTAAATTGCACTTTTTCTAAGTACTCTGCTCCTATATTTTAAAAAAGAGAATCATTGTTTCATCTAGGGTACCCTCTTATATGCCATTCTAAACATACCACAAAATTATGTCTTATCCTCAGTAGGTCCTTGTTAAATGTATGTGTATGTTACAAACTACTACGAATTACTGTTAGTGTAAATAATTTGACTCTTACATATTTTCCTTCTATGCCATGAAAATGGGGGGTTTGATGGGATATGAGGCACTTGAGACCTTTAAATCCCTCTTCTACCAAGTATTGTGTGAGCCTGGCTAATTTATTTTCTCTAAACTTCAGTTTCCTTGTGAAAGTGTTGCTGTATTAAAGAACTTAGCGAAGTGTCTCAATGACTGTAAACACTCTCCTGCCATTTTTCAGCCTCAAACGGCTAGAGGTCACCTGGCTCTGGGGGTGGCCCGATGAAGCTGGGTCCCAGATCACTCATGCCCACACTTCTAAGTTCTATCGATCATATGTAGTTGCACTGTAGCATCCTCAATTCAGATGCTCTACTTGGCTTCTCTGGCCCTTCTGGGCATTTGCAGGTTCTTCTCCCCAAAACAAGAAAGGGACCAGAGAAAGCTAGGTCCTGTAAATCAGTGTTTTTCAAACGGTTGGTTTTGACTCATTAAGGAATGCTGAAATTAATTTAGTGGACATTGAGCAACTTGAAAAACTAAGTAGTATAATAAAAGAAATGTTCACAGTAAAGAAGTAGTATTTTGTGTAGCTTTTGTATGCAATGAGTCACATTGTGTGTACAATGTATTTCTTATTGTGGGTTGCAGTCAAAAGAGCTTGAGAAACGCTGCTTTAAAGCGTTCTGATATGGGCAAAATTCTCTTTTAATTCTACCAAAATAAAGTTACATAGACGAATATTCCGAGATGACAAGAATAGCATGTCCTATGTGGTAGATTGGTTGCTTTATTGGCCCCAATTCTTTATACATTGTTGTTATGAGTCTACATTTTTGTTACGTATATCCATTCTGACCCTGCACGCAGTCATGGGACTTGATTTGGTCAAGGAGATATTAGCCAATGAGATGCAAGCAGAAGCACGAAAAAGGCTTGTTCTTGCTCTTATCCTTTCTATTGCCACGAAATGTGTCCAGGCTAGTCTGTTGGCCAAGGCCATCCTAGACCTGGTGACAGCCAGCCAACTACCACACCAGTGAGTGAGCCTAGAGAAGACCAGAAGAACTGCCTAGCCAAGCCCAGCCCAAATTGGTCAACTTGCCTATTTATTATATACATATAATTTTTTAATGCAATAGGGGTTTTGTAGTTGTATGGAACATTGCAATAGTAGGAAATTGATATCACCCATTAGGGAATTTTAGTCATTAATAATGCTCATAATAATAATAATTATTATTATAATACAATATGCACCAGGTTTGGTACTGTCAAAAAATACTTTTCATTTTCACGTTTTACAGTGTCCTGGGTGCCACAAAAGGGCTTTTACTTAAGAAAGGGTTTATTTAACTGCTTTAATAGAAGATGAGAAGGAAGATGAAGTATTTCTGCCCAAGGTTACTCAACCAGGTTCAGTTACCAAGAGAATGGGGGCTAGCCACTCAAGAATTCTCTTTTTTTCAGAACTACATACAGGTTGCTGACCTCTCCCATTTTCCAAAATAAAAACCCTGGTGCCTGCCCATTCTTCTGGATCTACTCAATTTTCATAAAAGATCCTGTGGGATGTCAGTTTGAATAATTAGAATTGACATTTTGCTTGCAAGCAAAATAGAGGCTCTTTCCTCAGGAAACCACAATGACATGAATATCCTCCAAGTGCATACTGTCCTCCAAATAACCTGATTTGTTATCCCTAAATTTGCATTTTCATCTGATCATTAAAGATGACTTTGTCTTTGTAACAGGAAACCTGTGATTCTCTTGACTAGTCTAGTTTGTCCTGTTGGTTATCTATCACAGCAAGATCAGGGGCCATTTGCTCACTGAACATTCAGTTTCCAGGAACTATCAGTTATTTAAGAAAAAATACTCAAGAATGAGTGCTTTCCCCCAGTCATCAAGGAGTGACAAATGGTAGTGAGGGTTGGAGGGAGCTCTGAGGGTTTTCACAGAGCCTATATCAATAGGTTAAGAAAATATCGATCATCCAGGTTAAAGAATTGTGTGTATGTATATTGAGAAGGAGAGAATGGAACGCAGGACAAAGTGCTTCAAAGCCACTCCTTGGAGGGGCACGTGGGTGGCTCTGTCAGTTAAGCATTTGACTCTTGGTTTTGGCTCAGGTCATGATCTTACTGTTTTTGTGAGTTCAAGCCTCGCATTGGGCTCTGCGCTGATGGTGCAGAACCTGCTTAGGATTCTCTCTCTCTCCTCCTCTCTCTGCCCCTCCCCTCCTTGCACTGTCTCTCTTTCAAAATAAATAAATACAGTTGAAAAATTAAAAAAATAATAAAAATTATATAATAATAATTTAAAAAGCTACCCCTTGACACCAACTAATCTCATCAGTTAGACACACCTAACAACTGTGAATTAAAAACAACCCCAAATACTCTGTATCCTATTGATAACAGAGGTTCTGAGCAGCAAATTTACACATGTCTCAGGTATACTTACCCTGCAATGCCCTGAAAGAAGGCAAATTAATCTTGAGCAACTTCTACGTGCTGGCAGTATGCTGGGTACTGGCAAGTAACCGATAAATGAGACCCAATCCCCACCATCGAGAAGAACCTATTCTGCAACAGTTGGATGTGTTCATCTCTGAGGCCAGAGAAGGATTCAGTATTTTGGCTCTTTGATGACTTCATTTCAGTAGCTCAGTGGGGCTTTACCCATGCCTTACAACTTTGTGCTTGATAGGTTGGTTGTCCTTTGTGTCTTCTGATGCTTTACTTTGAGTTTTTTTGGGTTTGCATTTGGTGCACAGATAGGAACCCCTAAAAATATTCATTGAATGAATATAGAAACAAACACAGTTTTTTAATGCCTCAAAACGAGTGGTCAGTTGGTTTGGTAGAACGCACAGAAGAGAAGTACATTTGTTTATATGTGTGCACACCAAGATACTTACAAGAATCTAATCAAATAAATATTTTTAGAATGTAAATACTTTTTCAGCTAAGGACCTTAGGTTGACTTAAATCAAAATTGGACTTATATTTCCTCTAGTGCTTACAACTTGGTTTGAAGCTTAAATACTTGGGTCCCAAGAATTTCAGCTTTTAATGAAAATCCTTCGGATGCCATCAAAATGGTAAATTAAGTATGCTGACTCCAATCTCCTGCCTCACAAAATGAGACTGCAAATCTATTTTAATGAATGTTTACATAGCCCTCTTTTGAGAAATGGTTAATAGGTAAGTTTGAGATAATCTATTTTAGTTTGAAAAAACCAAAACATTTCTGGATGCATTTAAAATAAAATTTGTTTTATTAAGAGTCTTTTTCATTAACCTTGAGATCATGTAAATTATAAAGAAATTAAATTGCTTAAAATATAGTTTTGTCCAGGGGCATGGTCAGTTAAATGTCTGACTTCATCTCAGGTCATGATCTCACCATTCGTGAGTTTGAGCCCCACATCGGGCTCTGCTCTGACAGCATGGATCCTCTGACTCCTTCTCTCTCTGCTCCTCCCTGGCTTTCTCTCTCTCTCTCTCTCTCTTTCTCTCTCTCTCTCTCTCTCTCTCTCTCTCTCTCTCAATCTCCCTCAAAAAAATAAAATAAAAACATGAAAAAATACTTTTGCCCTCCTGATGTACTTAAGTGTTTTTTCTTTCATATGTTAGTTATCACATGTGTTTGTGTGTTATGAATTTATGATTTTTATGAAGTAAGATGAATGCTATGGCAAGAGAGCTCACTATTTAGTGATACACTGTTAAATTATCAATATGATCACAGAAAGATATACATATGCATCGTTAATATTTTTATTTAGGGTTTGCTTCTTTTTACTCTAAGTGACTGTAATCTATTCAACCTAAAACAATTCCTAAAGGCTTTTAAAATAATCTGCATTAATATCTCCTGAATATAGATATAATTCATCATCATATATTCTAAGATTGTGTTCTGCTTTTGCAAAAACCAATGGGTTGGGTGATCACGTAGACTAATAGACTGCATGATGTAGTCTAATGTAGACTAATATAATTAGAGTATTGTAGAACTAAAAAGAACCCAGTGTAATCCAAGTTCTTCATTTTACACAGGCAATAAGTTGGCTCATAAAGGTCAAGTGATTTGCTCACCTTTCTAACCTAATAGACAAAGAAAACTTCAGAATTGTTGGATCTGGGGACAGCATTTGGAGTCATATACATTATTATCCCCAGTGAGTCTTTTCCCAACCACCTAGCTTCTTCACAGAGCCAAGTTCAAGGGCAAAGTATCACGCTGCCTGCAGGGGCTGTGGGTAGGTGGTACAGTTGATGTGAAACTGTGGCATGTTCTCCATCACTCCTGTCATATACATGATCCTGAGAGCTCACAGCAGAAACCAAACCAGTGGGAAGGAGATGGCTGGATGGGAATAATGAACAACTCCACAGGAATAAAATGCTGATTTTATTCTTGCAAATATTGACTTAGTGCTAAGGACTGAATGTGACCATTTAAAATTCATCTGTTGAATCCTAACCTCCAAAGTGATGGAATTTGGAGGCAGGGCCCTTGGGAGGTCTTGATTAGGTCTTGAGGGGAGAGCCCTCACTAATAGGATTAGAGCTCTTATGAAAGAGACCCCAAAGAGCTCCCTCCCACGTTTTGCCCTGTGAGGACACCATGAGAACAGGCCATCTATAAACCAGGAAGTAGGTTCTCATCAGATACCAATCTGCTGGCACCCTGATCTTGGACTTCTAGATTTTGATCTTAGCTTCCAGAACTGTGAGAAATAGATGTTTGTTGTTTAAGCCACCCAGTTGATGGTGTTTTTGTAATAGTAGCTCAGATGGACTTAGATACTTAGGAATCCAACTTTTTGCTAGAACCAACAGGTGATCTTTTCTCAGAGTCAGAAGATTTCATGACCATGTTCCATCCAAGACCAGATATATAGAATTACGAAGACAAGTCGAAGCCTTGTGGGTCTCATTACTGAGATGCTGAAGCGTGGGTTGGATAGGGTCCCTGGCTTATAATCAATTAAGATGACCTTGCAAAATTTGCCTTTTAAGAGATTGGCAATTAGGAAAAAACTTCTTGAAGAGGAATTTCCAGGTCTTCAGGAAAATGAAAATTATCAGTGTTCAGGTGACTAGTTGGATTTTTTCCCTTGTTTTGAGGAAGTAGTGGAGGATAGCAGAAAGGATCTAGGCTTCCTAGGGAAACAAATCTGAATTTGAACCTTACCTCCACTGCATGGTAGTTGTGTTGCTCATCTGTAAAATAAGGGTAATAATACTGCTCTTACAACATGGTTTTAAGAATTAGGGGCACCTGAGTGACTCAGTCGGATAAGCGTCCAACTATGGCTCAGGTCATGATCTCACAGTTCATGGGTTCGAGCCCCACATCAGGCTCTGTGCTAACAGCTCAGAGGCTGAAGCTTGTTTCAAATTCTGTCTCTCCCTCTTTCTCTACCCCTCCCCCATTCATGCTCTGTCTCTCTTGCTCTGAAAAATAAATAAAACATAAAAAAAAAGATTTAGGTGCCAGTACATACAAGATCTATAATAGGTGATCAATGAATGGTAGTCATTATTAATTTCCCTCCATCTACATGAAGGAGGACAATAATGGTATAATGGTTTCTATTCCTTAGTAAATACTAGGCAAAAACCTTATATGTTCCCATTTCATATCTTCACAACAATGCCATGACTCAGGTATTATTGTTACTGTTTTTCATAAAAAGGAAACAGACTCAGTAAGGTTTAAGTAACATATCAAAGTCACTTGGAAAATAAGATGCAGAGACAGGGTTCAACCCCAGGTCTGTCCATCCAGTTTTTCTACCATCTCCTTTGGAATCAGGAGGCTGATTCCACTCCATAAATGCTCCTCTTTCCATGTCTATTTAGGCTGAATGATTAATAAAGATGATTAAAAATCTCAGAACTAACACTTGAAAATGCATGCAAGAGGGAAAAGCTCCAGATTTCTGCAGTTTTAGTTGAGACCCTCGGGAACCAAGGTGAAACTAGCAGGCAGCAAGACAGATGTTTGACTTTGAGCTTAAACAGTGCAATTTTTAGTGCTCTGTGTTTGTTTTAGAACATAGTTTATAGTGGTTGCTGTTGAAATGATGGGAAGATAGAAATCTCTTTTAGCATTTGGAAGTGCTTTTTTTTTTTTTTCATTTTCATTTGAGTGGCAATGTTACAACTGGCTTCAGAAGATGAAGTTTTTAAGACCTTTATGCTAACTTCCAGCGTTAGCTGATTTCCTTTAGCTCTGCTGTAGTGATATTCGGATAAACACAATTTTACTCCATGCTTTCCATTAACAAGGCCATGTTCCTTTCTGTCCAGCAAAGCATTTAGCTGGGATTATACTTACCTTCTTGGGGTTTTCGTGCTTCTTTGCTAACAGCTCAGAGCCAGACATGGGGCTCGAACTCACAAGCTGTGAGATCATGACCTGGGCTAAAGTTGGATGCTTAACCAACTGAGCCACCCAGGTGCCCCCTTTCTTGCTTCTTAAAGATTGTTCTGCTTTCCTTGGTTCCAGATGTCCAGTGACTTTGTTCCCTGAACTGGTAGCTGGAAATGGTGGTTGGAGGGCAGCCTGAAGGGTCTTCCTTCTGTGCCAGGCTGAGGTGCTGAAACTCAGGAACTGGCCTTAGAGCCAACATGCTTATAGCTCAATTTCTAGAACAGAATGTTACTTTATCGAGTTGTCCTTTTTTCAATTTTACCATATCTGGAAGGAAAAATGACAATCAGTTAATCCATCAGCAAGTATTTTAGGGACATTTAGAGAGTATCTACTCTACTATGGACACCGTGGCAGTTACAAGGAGTATAATATACAGGGGTGAGCAAGAGTTCCTGGAGAGAAAAGCTCAAGTCTGATGATGATGATTATGGGAATGGGGGTGGTGGTAATTATCAATTACTGAGCCTCTGTCATGTATCAGGATCAAGGATCTGTGTCTAAAATTACTCTTTCCAACGTGCCCCACTTCCTTGTAACTGCCACAGTGCTATCACATGCTAGAGATTCTGTAGGTAGCTCGCTTTAATGCTTTAATTGTTAGGAAGTAACAGGATCAGGAACACTAGAAATGTGGTGTCAGAAATGTAAACTAAATCCTTTCATCTCTCTGTTTGACTTCCTTGGGAATAATCATACCAATGAGGTACCCAAGAGTGGTCATAAGAGGCTTATGCAAAGCATCAAATGTGTGGAAGATGTTTTCTAATGGGCAGTATTTATTGCTATTATTACTAATATTAGACGCATATATCCTCGCCCTCTAAAATGTTTCAGTGATGTGGAAGAAAGTTTTAAGAAGAATACAGTCAACAGTGATAAATGCCAGAGTGAAGCCAAAATTTAAGGAGAATAAGATTCGGGTAATATTGCTTTGTTACTGCAGAGTTATTTGAAAAGGAACTCAAACAGGCCACGAGGTCGGACATGAGAAAATCACTGGAAATTTGCACATATCTTTTCTGTATATACCACACACTTGCCAACGTCTTATGCTCTCATTTTCATGAGTTTCACGTCAGGGCTGTGCTGATACTGATTTCCTGAGCCTCTTCGTTCTGGTCCTTGTGGCTCCTTGTATGCCCTGGGGGCCGACTCCGATCCATTGTCGCCTTCATCTGGCCCTACAAGGTGCCTGCCATGGCTGTTCTTCTGCCCAGGAGAGGCTGACTGTGTTCCCAGGGAAGCTATCCTCTACCATAGCCTTGGGATTTATGAGTGAGTAGAAGACACTGAAAAGTCGCAGCCTCCTAGAGGCTGCGCAGAGATCGATCTGATGATAACCGTCTCCTCTCTCTCTTGCTCAACTGTAGTCGTCATTAGCTCTTTTCTGCTTGTTAACAGTGGATAGAGAAATAATAAAATGCTGCTCCATTTTACAGAGACAATTATTCCAGCAAATTTCAGTACTTGCTTTGGTCTTTGTTAGTTGAGGACAAATTTAAATTATGTAAACAAAACCTTCCTTCTCCTGAACATTTCTGCCTTTATGCTTTTCTCTTGATTGTTCTAAATCGGAATGAGCGCAGCCCTGGACCTCAGGTGACCTTTTATCAAGATAGCTCAACGACCTTTGCTGAAAAACCTCTCAGAGGTGATTTTAACTAACTAATTAAATATTGCATAGAGTTTGAAAAATCGGTAATGCATATTTATGGTGAAGTTTTCTAACAGAACAAAAGGGGAAATAGTAAGAAGTGCATCTCCTGATGTCCTGTGTTTTCCAGCGGGTCGGTGGCATGATGCAATCCAATCTGAACACAGATGAAGTGTGAAGTGTCATATTATGAAAAAGAAATGTTCCCTATTCTGTCAATGCTATAGATTTGGATACTATAAATATATTGAGTTTACTGACAAGGAGTGACACCTGCAGCTAATTACGATATCATCAATAACAACAATAGCAAAAGACCTAGAAAAGGAGATCAAAGAAGAAAATAAAAAACGTCAAAGATGGGGGAAGCACAATACCAGACCCTGATGTGGTTCCCTGAGATTCTTGATCACATCCAAGTTATTGTGTGACCAGCTTGTGGAAGAACTGAGTAAGGTGCTTTGTGGTGAAATGTAACTCAGAAGTCCAACTCCTTCTCCATGTCACGAACTCAAAAAAAAAAACCACAGCCTGGGTGGCTGAGTGGGTTACACATCTGACTTTGGATTTTGGCTCAGGTCATGATCTCACGGTTCCTGGGATCAAACCCCATATCAGGCTCTGCACTAACAGCAAGGAGTCTGCTTGGGATTCTCTCTCTCTTTCTATCCACCCCCAACTTGCATGCTCTTGTGTGTGCAGCTCTCTCTGTCTCAAAATGAGCATTTAAAATAAAGAAAGAAAAACCATGTCCTATTACCACCCTCTTAGAATAATTCATAAGGGCAGCCCCTATCCTCTGCTCTGGCTTTGCAAAATAATTTCAAAAATTATTTATAGGCAGACATAAAATCTACATGGTCAAGTTGAATTTCAAGAAATGTTTCACATTTTCTTGGGCATCCTAACACTTTTATTACTTTCCAGCCTCATTCTAAAAACAAAGGGATCTGATTATAATATTTACCATTATGTGTTTTTTTCCAAATAGCTATTTCCATTAAAAAAAAAACAAAAAAACGGGCACCTGGGTGGCTCAGTCAGTTAAGTGTCCAACTTTGGCTCAGGTTTAGTTTCACGGTTTATGGGTTCAAGCCCCACATTAGGGTAGAGCCTAGAGCCTGCTTCGGATTCTGTGTCTCCCTCTATCTCTGCACCTCCCCCACTCACACTCTGTCTCAAAAATAAATGTTAAAAAAATTGGAGTGTCCAGTGACTTAGTTGGATAAGTGTCTGACTTCATTTCAGGTCATGCTCCTGCAGTTCGTGAGTTTGAGCCCCACTTTGGGCTCTGTGCTAACAGCTCAGAGCCTGGAGCCTGCTTTGGATACTGAGTCTTCCTCTCTCTCTCTGCCCCTCTCCCACTTCCACTCTGTCTCTGTCTCTCAAAAATGAATAAACATTAAAAAATAATAAAAACTAAATTAAAAAAATAAAACACCAAATCCCCAAACTCCTAAAGTCCAAGGAAAGCCTCAAGAGTACGCCTGTGTCCCCAGGCTGCCCTCCATTTTCTTTGTAAGCCTGATTTCCTTGGATCTGCTTACTGGGTTTGGCCCAGAATAAGTTTCTCCTCATGTATGAGAGTATTATGGCCAAGGTGGTCATTGGAAATTCTATAAAAGATATATTTCCTCTATAAAAGATACTATTTCCAAGTTAAAATATGTCATACATGGATCATAAATGATAAATTTTACCTCCACCCACCCCCAACCCCTTTTATCCTTTATATTCCCAAGGCTGTGAAAGTTTTCTCCAGTAGTAGGAGCTAACAAACCTCCACATTAGGAAAGGATTGAATCTCAGGCCACCCAGAACCAGGATTTAATTGTTATTAATTAATTAACAATGCAATCCATTCACTTCTATTTCACTGACTAATCTACAATGGTAAATGAACAGTATGCAGCATGTAGTTGTCAGATCAGTTGATCTAACTCTTCTCCACCCTCTTCTTTATAAGCTAGTCCTTGCTTTTTCTCTTTTTAATTTCTAAACTTATTTTAAATTATGTACCTCTCAACTTACACACAGGAAGTGCCTTATCCTGGGAGAATCTGCCTGTCTGGCAATACGTAAGGCCTGCTATTAAGGATTGAGTCTAAGTTTCTTGGGTCCAGGGTCTGTGTCTTACGTGACATTGTAGTTGCAGCTCTTGAAGTGCTATGAATGAAAAGGACACCTGAGGAGGCGGGTAGATGGATGAATGGAAGGAACCAGGGATGGACGAGTGGGTGGATGAGAAGGAGGCTATGAAATTTGAACTTGACATATGAAATAAAAGGTTCAAACATTTAAGAAGCTCAAGGAGCGTGACAGACCTCAAAACTAATCATGAAAGATAAAAGCGGACACTGAGAGATAACACATGCAGATTCCTTAGGAAAGAGAAGCCCGTAACAAACCACAAAGTTTCCAATTCTTTCTTTTTTAAGATAGAGGACTAAACCCATTCACTACTGCTTTCCAAAGTTTTCACCTGTGAAAATCAGTCTACTTCCAAACATGTTCAGAATACACGAGTTGTCCATCTACCTCCTTTGCTATTTATTGAGAAAGATTATGCTCGGAGTCATTAGAAAAGTAATTCTCTCTTGATTTTTCAAGAAAATTCCTAGATGTGACCTGCACCTTGATAACAGAGAATTTAGTTTGCTGGCAAGAGCCAAATTGGATTTCGGTTGTATTTTGAAATAGAGTTGCTATACCTCTTTCTTATTTCAAGGACAAATTCAAATACCTCTTTCCTCCTGTCCATGACTGTGACTCTGACGGGAAATTCCAGTAGAATAGATATATTGTTTAGGTGGCAAAAATTCCAGTTGACAAATATTGTTTAAAAATCCACCTGTAAGATCAAAGTATAAAATTCAGCTCTGAAACTTGATGCTTAGGAATGCAGGATCGATTTCTTGTTCTCTCCCCAAATAATACCACCCTAGAGAGACTGAGAGATTATGCAAATCAGATGCTGTAAATGAAATTACTTTGTTTAAAATGACCAATTCTGTAGTGGAATTTAATCACTTGAACCCTGGCATTATTTAAACACCAGACAGCATGATCCAATGGTAGAAACTGTCAATCACGTACCACACCGCATCTATTAATGTCGCCTGGGTGATGTTTTGCCCCGAAGTAATGATAATAAATTTCAATTAGTTAAATACAAATGATGGGCCTTATTTGTTAAAGTAATTTCAGATGAGAGAAGGGAATTATTATGAAATATATGTTATCACATAAATTTGCATTTTGACCAAACACTGGGCTGTGTGTGGGAGTCAAGGACAACATTAATAGATTCTCTTTAACTTGAGTACAAGTTGTAAAGCCAAAAACTTTTGCCCGGGAGATAAGCTTCTGAAATAAGTCCCAAAGTAAATATAAAATGGCTGCCAGCAGTGGGATGGTATTTCAATTTAAACGTTTCTTCTAAACTGGTTGATAGAATTCAAGAAACATGACTACATCACAGGGACTTCAGAAAAAATAAGCAATTTGAGGAAAACTGGAAGAGAATTTGCAAACATGGAAATGGTCCTATTGGGCTGGTAGGATTAGGGGTGGGTTTTGTTTTCTTTTATTCCTTCCAATTTTATGAATTGTTGTAATAACAAGAAAATGGCTCAATTGTGTTCTTAGGTTCAGGGTTTGACTGACTTAGTCAGAGTGCCGGGCATCTGCTTTTCCCCTGGAATGGTCTGCTGTTTGCAGAAGCTGTTTTGGGGTTTTTATTAAGGCCTAGAGGAAAAGAAAATGTGTGTGCGTGTGTGTGTGGTGCACGCAGTTCTTTCTTATAATGTTGTCCTTTTTTTTGCTCCATGGAGGAAGGTATTTTCTTTGTACATGTTCTCCCTTTCCTTTGGTGTCTGCCCTCTGGGACAACTTGCTAGAAGAAATATCCAGTCAATGAAAGATTCCCTGGTCACAAGTAATTATGTTTTCTTGTTCTATGTCATTGTAAGAACAGTATCATATTCTGCAGAAATGCACATGATTGCTATACCATTTAGTAGACTTTCTGAAGCATATTGATAGGTTAAAAGGATTCTCCAGTCATTTTCAAATGGCAATAAAAATACAGTACTTTTTGTGTGTAGTATAGATCCTTTCTAAATATCATTATAAGATGATAAATTATGGCCTTACATTTAAAAATAAAATTGAGAGAGTAGAGGATACCTGGGTGGCTCAGTCGGTTAAGCTTCCGACTTTGGCTCAGGTCATGATCTCACTGTTCTAGAGTCCAAGCCCTGTGTGGAGCTCTGTGCTGACAGCTTGGAACCTGGACCCTCTTTGGATTCTGTCTCCCTCTCTCTGCCCCTTCCATGCTTGTGCTGTCTCTCTCTCTCTCAAAAATAAATAAACATTAAAAATTTTTTTACATTCTTACAAGGTCTGGCTGTTACTAATGTTTAATGCAAGGGTTTCTTTTCTCTTTTCTTTTCTGTTCTCTGTCTGCAAATCACAAAGAAGAATTTCCAGCTCCTCTCTCCAAGAGCTGGTCCCACTCATCATAACTCACTTTAGCACATGTCCGAGCCTAGAAAACAAAATATTTTCCTTCCCCTTGTCTGCCATTCACAGACATGGACCTACATGCAATCAGAGACCCCTTAAGCTATTGAGAGAATTATTTTCAGTGACTCGTGATGCTATTTAAAGCCAGAGGGACCATTCAAAACCACTGTGTCAGGCACTAAGTTTTTCCAAACAAGAGCTCCTTGCTGGCACTGGGCTGACTCTCTCAACAACAATATTCCGTCCACCAACATGTCTCTGGAGAACCTTTAGTTTACTGTCATCTGTGGAAAACAGGAAGCCTGCATGAAGCTTTCTAAATTCTTAATTCACTGGGCAGGATCTTGAAACAAGTCATAGCTAAGGGCAGAAGGAGTAGAAAATGAGCCCCAGGTTGACTAATGAAATATGCGAGCTTGCAGTCACCTTGACACCAAGCTTCTTTATGGTCTGTCTTTTTGATTTGCCAATATTTTCCCTTAAGCATTCTGATGTGATTTTGTGGTTGTTGTTCATAATAAAAGGTAGGGGTTTCAGGGTATGGCTTCTTTCCATTCAAAAATATAGCCATGGAAACACAGAGAGTTCTTGGTCTATCGATAGGACAGAGGAAACATTCTAATGATCTCCGAAATATCAGGTGAGGCCCTGGGAGGCAAGTGTTTAGTGGTGGGGGCCTGGGCACTGATGAGAAGGGAGTGCAGTGCAAAGGGTGCTATGTGGACTGGGTAGGGCACCTTCAGGCAGGGTTTGTAAACCCGGACCAAAGAAGAGCTGTGTTTAAAGACTAAATGAAACAAGGAGAGGCAAGACAGTGAATGAAGATTTGGTTGAGGGCTGGAACTGAGTTTTCCTATGCTTGGGGCGGTATTAAATTCTTAATGACCCCATAGGGTTGTTGGATCACTGGGGGACGGGGTAATACTCCATAATTTCTCCATTAAAAGTTGGCAAAAGAGATCCACTTCTGCCCACATGAAACATGTGGGGGAATAGATATTTTATAATCACTCAGATCGATGACAATTATAAAACAGGAGGAGTCCCATGAATGAGAGAAAACTGCAGGGAGTTAAAAGAATATTTTAGCTCCATTTTAGAATATTTCACTGCATTTTTTTCCAACTGCACTTTCATGAACAACTATAGTAGTTGCAGGGCAGTAAAAGATTTCCTTAAGATGGAGACCTCTGGGCTGAGCTCAGGAGGATCTTCTGAGGTATGGGAGGAGGAGAAACGAGCTGTAGAGAAAAGACAGAGTCCTCAGGAGATGGCGTTAGAGAGGTGATTCTCTGAGTAGCAGAATAATCAGAGAAGTTTTTGTCACAGATTATAAATTTCCGAGGACTGGGTGGGAACGTTTGGAAGGGAAAAAAACCTGGTGAGGTGGGCAGAAGCTCTCCCACTGCCCACCTTCTTCCCTTACAGTGCATGATGTAATCCATCCTCCACATTGCTGCATCGTTTCAAAGTTGATCTGGGATTTTCAGTTCTTGACCCTTACCCAGCCTGACCTTTTGTTAGGAAGAACTAGAAACATGAATGCTAGCTGTGAATGCCCGGAGAAGTCTTACCTAACTCCTAGAGCACTTGAAATGTAAAGAAATCAGCCAAAAAAGATGAGGAACAGGGATTTGGGGTAGAGTGACTGCTGGTTCCTGCTGCCAGAAAAGAGAACAAGGTGACAATTCATAGCTGGGTGCTGAAAAGTCTGTACCTCATAAAGATGAATCTCAGATTGTCCTAATGCACTCAAATGGCAGACATTTCATTGGTCTGGCATTCTCGGAGTCTTTTGTTTTATCTTACCTTTCAAATAAGGGTCTAGTCCTGCTCTGCCCAAAAATGGTGGCCACTAGGAGCATGTGGCTATTGGGCACTTGAAATGCAGCTAGTCCAACTGTGAGTGCTGTGGGTATAAAACACACACTGGATTTCAAAAATGTAGCCTGAAAACAAACAAGTACAAGATCTTGTTAATAACTTATCAATTAACTTGTGAATTGGTGATTTTCTGGATCTACTGGGTTAAATAAAATACCTTATTAAAATGAAGTTCTCGGGCAGCCTGGGTGGCTCAGTCGGTTGAGCATCTGACTTCGGCTCAGGTCATGATCTCATGGTTCATGAGTTTGAACCCCACATCAGGCTCTGTGCTTCCGATCGGTCTCCTTCTCTCTGCCCCCACCCTGCCCCTACTAGCACAGGTGTGTGCTCCCTCTTGCTCTCCCTCTCTCTAAAATAAACATTAAAAATTTTTTCCTCCTTCCCCCCCCCCTTTTTTTGATGCAGTTACAAGAAAGTTTAAAATCACACGTTCACATTCATGCCTCATACTCTCTTCCCACTGGACGGCGCCAGTCCAGTCAGACAGAACATCACCTTCTTTCTCCACTTCATCTCTCGTCCTATCGATAGCAACTCTCCCCAGCACGCCAACAGAAAGCAGAAGATCAGTAGAGAGGTGCTCCCTGATTCTGTATTCGTTTCAAAACGCTGCATTCTCCTCATCTCAACACCCTAAGACAGAGTGAAGAAATACGTGTGGCTTGTCGTAACCTCAGGCTTCCATGTCCTGCTTCCTTACAGTTCCCTTCCACAGAGGGAGGGGGGCCCCCACTGTTGTCTGTGCTCCCCTGAGCTCTTCATCTGCCTGGCATCCCAGACACTTGTGCATTGAGAATTGTTCCTGCCAGTGTTGCCTCGCGCAGATGTAGCTTTGGGGAAGGACCTGCAACAGTTCCCAGGGCATCAGGGGAAAAGGCGGCACTGAGCCAGGAATTTTTTCCTTCCAAATGCAGTGTCTACAAATGCAGCTGCAAAGCTCAGAGACATACACTTGGCACCTTTGTTCTCCTTGAGACGACACGAAGGCTCTCCCCCGGGAATCTGCATTTTGAGATGGAATTCTTCAAAGCTCCAGAAGCCTCCAGTATTGCGGGCAGGGGGAATGAGGCACTAATGAGGTAATTTCAAACCCTATGGCAGACACTGAGGACAATTTTGCCCCCAATTCCCTCTCCTTGTCAGGTCAGCCCCGGGGAATGTTTCGAGTTAATGTTCAGATGACCCACTAGAAATGGATTTAGAGTCGCACTCTAAAGACACAGAGGGGTTTGGTTGAGAGAGAAGCAAATCAGGTCCTAACAGGAGTACCTAGCATTTACTAAGCCCTTCCACGGGCCTAGCCCTGTGGTGAGAATTCATTCATTTAGTCTTCACCACAGTCCTCCAGGAGGGATACAAGGGTGTCTTTCGGTTTACACATGTGTAAGCTGAGGCAAGAGATTGTTCTACCAGTTGCTTGAAGTCCAAAGCTAATAAACAGCCAAGATTACGGCCAGACTAGCTCCAGTGCCTGTAACCTCCACACCACGCTCTCTCCCACTGGTGAAGGCTCAGACGACGTGAGCAAGCGTGGCTTGATCTGTCTGTTACATCGGCAAGTTTAATCTTCCCTCATATACGTTCCAGAACTTTATGTGCCTGCAGACATTTCTGTAGCCTCTGAAATATTCATGTTCCTCCCTATACTTAATGCAAAGTTCTGAGAGTGCCTCGGTCTCCCTCAGCATTAATGGAGAAGATATTGTGATTACTTCCCAAATGTGATATTTTAATCTTCCAGACTCTGTGGCCCTTTAAAATATCAGTGTCTTGAGGGAGGATTTTTCTTATTTGTTATCGTGTTTTTAGTTCACTCGGATGGTGTCAGGCATGCAGCTGGTGTTCATGAGCCTCCCCTCCAAGTCCTACATAAGTAGAAATTAAGAGCTGGGCACCTCGGTGGCTCAGTCCATTAAAGGTGTGACTCTTGACTTCATCTCAGGTCATGATCTCATGGTTTATGGGATCGACCCCCAT
This sequence comes from Suricata suricatta, assembly GCF_006229205.1. Classification (NCBI taxonomy): domain Eukaryota; kingdom Metazoa; phylum Chordata; class Mammalia; order Carnivora; family Herpestidae; genus Suricata; species Suricata suricatta. The sequence goes on along the minus strand of NC_043700.1, from coordinate 152,705,066 downwards.
GTTGGGCTCTATGCTGACCGTGCAGAGCCTGCTTGGGATTCTCCCTCTCTCTCTGCCCCTCCCCTGCTCGTGCTCTCTCTCTCTCTCTCTTTCTCTCTCTCTCTCTCTCAAAAATAATTAAATAAATATTAAATAAAACAATTTCTTTAAAAAAATGAGTTAATACCATTCCCCTACAACTAAGGGGACAGTTACTCAACAGAAGATAATATTATTTATTATCTCTTACATAACTTTTTACATTCTTTTCACCTCAGAAACTTTAATTACCAATGGGCAAATGTTTCTCTGATTATTTGGACATAATTCCACATAATGTCACAGTCATAATTGGACTTGTAAGTTTTAACAAGAATAACTACAAGCAAGTAAATAAACGAAATAATGCAAACATTCCTATTTAAAAGGCCTTCTTGGATTAAAAAGAAATATTTTTGGTAACTGATAATTTCAGAGGGCCCATTATATTCTATTCATTGCATTTATCCCTCCTCAAAAAGTATAAAACCAGTGTTCATTTTTTATGAGTCAAAATTGCAACATGTATAAATAATTGGTTTTCAATGATGCATGCAAATAATATCAGAATTTGTTTTAAATGTAGAAGCAATTGTGGAATATAATTACAGTGTATGCAGTTCAACACCCTCTTGCTCATTAATATATATGGACCCTCTAATGGGTATTCATTGTTTCCTGGGAATCCAATCTGGCAGGTCAGATCCAAAGAGGATAATTTCCCTTGGTTGTGAAATGAATAATAGTCTCAAAAGTAAATCAATAGCCATATCTAAATCAATTGCAACATTTAGAAGAGCAAGCCCCCTTCAAACCCCAAACTCCATCTTGGTTAATATCCAGAAAGTAATATTAATTATAGGAGCATAGAGTATGCTCTATAAAGCTTACCTCTTCTCGGGTGACCCATCTCCCTTCCACATTAGTGAGTGGTAGACAAAAAGAGCATATTGGCTTTCGTTTTCATGGTTGGGGACGGGTTTAAAAGCGTTTTGTAGGGCGCCTGGGTGGCTCAGTCGGTTAAGCCTCCGACTTCGGCTCAGGTCAGATCTCACGTTTGTGGGTTCGAGCCCCACGTCAGGCTCTGTGCTGATGGCTAGCCCAGAGCCTGGGGCCTCCTTCAGTTCTGTGTCTCCTTCTCTCTCTGACCCTCCCCCTCTCATGCTCTGTCTCTCTCTCTGTATCAAAATAAATAAAACATATTAAAAAAATAATAAATAAAAGCGTTTTGTGTTTATATGACTTGGGTAGGCTTGTGTGGACCTACTCTTAACCATGCCTGGCATGGTTGCCAAATTCATAGTGTTTTCTCAGTTTTGCAAATTTTTCAAACCTTGGCTTACTCACATTTGTAATTCTAAGCTGCGATTAAAATTCTGTGGCTTTGTGCCATGCTTCTAGAGCATTCCCTTTTGGGTAACCTGCAAAGATGGGACAACGGGTGAGTCCTCCTAAAATCTGCTCAGCTCGCCAAGTGGGCTTCAAATGGTGGTGTTGGAAGTGAAAGCATGAAACTCAAAAGCCCCGGGGCACTGCCTGCCAGGTTCCTTATATTATCCACTACTGTGATCATTCCTGTCCCCGCCCGAAGCTAAGGTAACATATATTGAAGTCTGAAGAGGAGTTAGTCAGGTAGAGAAGAACAGGGATGGGGAAGGTATTCCAGAGAGCTTGAACAAGCTATGCAGCTGTTCAAATGCACGTTGGAGGAGCCGAGAGTAGGTTGGAAATGCGGGAGCACTGTTTGCGTCTGGAGATGGGGCTGGAGCAGCAGGCTGAGATGGTGGAGACGTGGGCGGAACACACATTCCTATCTGGATCCAGCGCTACACTTAGAATAGCAAGGCCTACTCACAACTCCAACCCCGATTTGGTTAGTACACGGAACGAAATGTTAATTATAGGGATGGGAGATATACAATGGAAAGCTTGCTTCTTTTCATTTGACCCTGCCCCCTGCCCTTCTCTGTAGTGAGTAGAATTAGCTGAAGGGGGGTATTGGCTTTGCTTTAAATTTTGTTCTGGAGGGCAAGGCTGCCGAAATTCTTGAAAGTGAAAGCAACATAATTAATTTTTGATCTCAGAAAAGGGCATTCTAAAGGTGTGATAGTGGAGAGAGAGTGAGTGAGAGGAGGGGGTGGATGAAAAATTCCTTAAGATGTAGCATGAACAGTCTCTGATGCCCCCTCTAATGAAGGGGTGACCCCCAAGTTTCTAGGGCAGGTAGCTTGAAGGATGATAGTCACTGATCAAAGTAGGTACTAACTATTCTATTTATTATTAGGGAACAGACATGGGCGAAGGAATAGATGCTTAAAAACAAGATAATGTAGCTTTATAAGGATTTTCCAATGTATAGAACTGTTTTTTTTTTAATTTTTTAATGTTTTATTTATTTTTGAGAAAGAGGGAGACAGTGTGAGCAGGGGAGGGTCAGAGAGAGAGGGAGACACAGAATCTGAAGACAGGCTCCAGGCTCTGAGCTAGCAGTCAGCACAGAGCCTGACGCGGGGCTTGAACCCACCAACTGTGAGATCATGACCTGAGTCAAAGCCAGATGCTCAACCAACTGAACCACCCAAGCGCCCCCATATAGAACTCTTTAATATGCACAACTGAAAGAGGAAAAACAACACATCATTAAAAACAACTAAGAGATGTCCACCTCTTCCCCCTTCTCCCTCTAGAGATTCTGATTTAATGAGTTAGGATGGGGTCCAGGCATTCTTTCAAAAAGTATGATTAAAAAAACACCATACAAGGGTGCCTGTGTTGTTCAGTCGGTTAAGCATTCCAATTAAGCTCAGGTCATTATCTCACTGTCCGTGAGCCTCACATTAGGCTCTGCTGACAGCTTGGAGCCTGGAGCCTACTTTGGATTCTGTATCTCTCTCTCTCTCTGCCCCTCCCTAGCTCACACTCTCTCTCACTTTCAAAAATGAATAAATATTTTTAAAAAACACAATGCAAAGTCTACCCTCTTAAAACATTTGATGTGTGCAGTATAGTGCTGCTAACTATACACGTTGTTGTACAGCAGAAATTTATGGCACTTTTTCACCTTGCACGACTGAAACTCTACACTCATTGAACAGCAGTTCCTCTTTCCTCCTCTCCCAGCCCCTGGGAACCACCATTAGATTTTCTGGTTCTATGAATTTGACTACCATAGATACTTCATTTAAGTAGAATCATGTAGCATTGTCCTTCTGTGACTGGCTTATTTACTTAGAATAATGTCCTCAAGTTTCATTCATGCTGTAGCACAACATAGGACTTCCTTCTTTCTTAAGGCCAAATAATATTCCATCGTATGTAGATACCGTATCTTCTGTATTTATTCATCATCTGACAAACATTTAGGTTGCTTCCATATCTCGGCTATTGCAAAGAATGCTGCAATGAACACTGGAGCCAATATCTCTCCCAGATCCTGATTTCAACGAATACCCAGAAGTGGGATTGGTGGATCATATGGTAGTTCTTTTTTTAATTTAGGGGGGAAGATCTATCTGTTTTTCCACAATGGCTGTGCCATTTTACATGCCCACCAACAGTGCACAGGGTTTCAATTTCTCCACATCCTTGCCAATACTTGTTATTTCTAGCTTTAAAAAAATTGTTTTTTAAAAAATTTTATGATGGTTATTCTAACAGTTGTGAGTTGCTGTCTCATTGTGGTTTTGATTTGCATTTCCCTGATGACTAGTGATATTGAGTACCTTTTCATATACCTGTTGGCCATTTGTATGTCTTCCTTCGGGAAATATCTATTCAAGTTTTTTTGTGAGTTGTGTGGTTGATTGTTTTTGTTGTTGTTGTTGGTTTTGTTTTTATTTATTTTTTGTTTCTGGTTTTTGCTATTGAGTTATAAGAGTTCCCTATATACTTTGGTAATTAACATCTTACCAGATATATGATTTGAAAATATTTTCTCCTATTCTGTAGGTTTCCTTTTCATCTTGTGATTATATCCTTTGCTGTGCAGAAGATTTTGACTTTCACGGAGCCCTACTTAATTTATTTTGTTATTGTTGCTTGTGGTTTGGTGTCAAAGCCAAGAAATCCTAGGGACTAGGTGCTTTTATAAAGCTCCTCCAGATGACTTCAGGGTGCAGTCAGGAGAACCAGTAGGGCTAAATTATACCTTGCTACGACATGTGCTGCACTTGGATATGAAAATTCTGTTGATCAAACAGGCTAGCAGTTAACCACATTTATTGTCTATTTGGCATGGTGACCCTTAGAGGGAGAGATATATCTTACTTTCTGGATTGAATAGGAATGAAGTCGGAAAGTGTAGTTTGAAAGAACACCTTCAATATTGTTATCAAATATTATTTCTGAATAATAATATTTTTCATAAATTAAACAAAAAAATAAAGCTCAACAAAATCTTGTTTACCCCTGAGATATTCGGTAATTCTAAAGTGTGTGTGTGTTTTACATGTATACAAAATTTAAAATTTAGGAGATGGTATCTGCAATTTAATTTTTTGAAGTAGGTTTAAAAGTGTAGGAAGGCACCTGAGTGGCCCAGTTGGTTAGGGGTCTGACTCTTGATTTTGGCTCAGGTCATGATCTCTGGTTTATGAATTCGAGCCTCACATGGGGCTCTGTTCTGACAGCATGGAGCCTGCTTGGGATTCTCTCTCTCTTTCTCTCTCTCCCTCCCTCCTCCTCCCCTGCTCGTGCTGTCTCTCTCAAAGATAAATAAATAAACATTAAAAAAAAAAACCTCACTGGCTCTTTAAAAATAAATAAAAGTTTAGGAAAACCAGACCTGGAGAGATTGCGTCTGATTCAGTAGGCACATGCATTCATTTACGTAATATTTATCCAGGGCCTCTTTGCTGTCAGTGTCTCTAGCTATCTTGTTTCCAATCTACTCGCCCTGAGAGGTAGGTCTTATACCCATTTTATAGATAAAAGTGTGGCAGAGGAAGGTAGAAGAAGGAAGGCAGTTAAAAAAGGGCTGGCATGTCAGTCCCATGAGGGGAGGGATCTTTGTCCTGTCCACTGCTATGTCCCCGGTTCCAGGACAGTGTCAGGCATATGGTAGGGACCCAGAATGTGTATGTGGAAGAGGCTGAGCTGGAGCGTGGGGATGGTTCTGTCAGCATCTGGAACTGCTGTCGTTCCCCTACTCCTAGACCCTCAGCTCTTCCTGTCCCTTGCCAGCTTTTCCTTCCCCTTCTGAGTTCAGAGGAAGCCGTGCCCCCCTCCCCACACTCCTACCCCAGGTGGTTTTGCAGGGCTGCATCTTTATGTGGGGCTGTGAGGGCTGTCAGCCAGGTCCTTGAGTGCCCAGTGGGAGGGCATGTATTCATCCAGGAAATAGCCATTTATGTACTAAAATCTGGTTGATCTGGAAGGTTAGACAGGAACAATTACTACTGTGTGTCCGCAGGCCAGGAAGTTTAATGTCACACTCAACGGTATTTAACAAAACATTCCGGCCATGGTCGTGATAGAGAAACAATCATAAACGTGTTTGAGTGAAATATACAGAAAAAAATATACACAGAATGCCCTGTCTTAGCAGGGCTAGTTTAACTTCATTCCTTAATTGAATTTATTTGCACTTGGAGTTTAACAATCTTTGTGCCATTAAATGACAGTGTTTCCAAAATATGCCTGATGAAATGAAAAACATGGACTTATTTCTACAGCTTGAATAGGAAGGCTTCCAGAAAAAAAAAAAAAAAAAGGGAAGAAATAGAATGTGCTTACTCTTTTCTGTAATTTTTGTTTTTATCATTTCAGAGCACTCCAAAGAGGATTTGGGAAATCTTCATGTCACTCTTTTTTTTTTTTTAATGTTTTATTTATTTATTTATTTATTTTTGAGACACAGAGAGAGACAGCATGAGCAGGGGAGGGTCAGAGAGAGAGAGAGAGACACAGAATCTGAAGCAGCTAGCTGTCAGCACAGAGCCTGACACGGGACTCGAACCCACGAACCATGAGATCACGAACGGAGCCGAAGCTGGACACTCAACCCACCGAGCCACTCAGGCGCCCCCATGTCACTCGCTTAATAAAGCCACAGTGAACACTTAATGCTGCTTCCACTTCCCACACACAAACTTTTTAATTATAAAAGGACCTTTTCAGACTTATTCAGGGCATATAATCTTATTTGCAGCTCCTAATTGGAGGACTGTGTTTGTTGAAAAGAACAGAAGTCTTCAGTCATGTAGAATAAAGCTGGCTCATCAACCTCTGTGGGAAGAAAAGAACTATTTATTTTATCCGTTAATCCCAAATACAAACACAATAAAGCTGTCTTTTCTAATAGTGACCTATTTCATGTTAAATTCGGATAGAGCTAGCTTTGCTCAATAAGACTATTGTGGTCAACAAAAAAGTCAATCTTATTAGGATTCCCATTGAATACCTTCCAATAACTTATCTTTTAACAGGCTGCACCCAAAGCCCAGTTGAATTCTTTATGTTGTCAGACTCAAAATGCAAATCTGGAAGGGAAATAACCTCAACTAGTGAGCCCCATCTAGTGACAGGGAAATAAATTGCTGGTCACAAACCCAGTCTAGAGTTTTATCACTTATCTTTAATCTGAATCTTTCATTCTTCAATTTGTATGGAAACCATCACGTCTTCTTTTAAGCTCTCTCTCTTTTGCCTAGACTCTTAATTCTGAGAATAGAGAACTTTTTATACCCAGCAGTTTTTTTTTCTTGGTAACTTAAATTCCAGTCTTTAAAAAAATTAACATTGCTCAGAATTAGCCAGAGTTCCCCATTTACAGTTGAATTTTAATGTGTGAGTGGTCATCTCTCATGAAATAGTATCACATAGCACTAACTGTATTTGATGGAAATAGTATTATCTGTCTCCCAATTTTATCAGTGTTATCAAAAGACCACAAAGAGTCTTTTTACTCATAAGAACTTTTGGGGGGCAAGACTGAGTCAGAAAAATCCAATGAGAGATCTACAGATTAAAGCTTTCAAAGTCTACTTTGACAATTGGCTTGGAGGTTGATTTCTTTTAGCTGACTCTATTGGAAGTTAATTTTGGTGTGTCTGCATTCCACACGTCTGTATTTCTTGACTTTTACTATCACAATAATAATAAACATGTCAAAACTAAATAAGGCTACAATGGGGATCAACTCCAATCATACATGGGAAATGCTTTTGCTAATGATTCTGACTTATAAATGCAAACCTTCTTTGTTCTCAGAAAAAAAACAAGTTGATAATAGCCATATGTCATTTTATTTTTTTAATAGTTTATTGTCAAATTGGTTTCTATATAACACCCAGTGCTCTTTCCCACAAGTGCCTTCCTCCATTACCACCACCTCCCTTCCCCCTCCCCCTTTCCCTTCAACCCTTGGTTCGTTTTCAGTATTCAAGAGTCTCTCAGGTTTTGCGTCCCTCTCTCTCTCCCCAGCTCTCTTTCCTCCTTCTCCTCCCCATGGTCCTCCATTATGTTTGTCCTGTTAGACCTATGAGTGTAAACATATGGTATCTGTGCTCTCCACCTGACTTATTTTGCTTAACATGACACCCTCAAAGTCCATCCACTTTGCTACAAATGGCCATATTTCATTCTTTCTCATTATCATGTAACCATCTATATATATATATGAAGATGTGGTATATATATATATATATATACCACATCTTCTTGATCCATTCATCAGGTGATGGACATTTAGGCTCTTTCCATGATTTGGCTATTGTTGACAGTGCTGCTGTGGACATTGGGGTACATGTGCCCCTATGCCTCAGCACTTCTGTATCCCTTGGGTAAATCCCTAGCAGTAGTATTGCTGGGTCATAGGGGAGTTCTATGGATAGTTTTTTGAGGAACCTCCACACTGTTTTCCAGAACGGCGCCATATGTCATTTTAAAATGAAGTAGAACACATTCCTCAATTTATCTACACTTGAGTTATTCTCAAAATATCTTCACACTAGCCTATGTGCCCAAACACCAGAAACAGACCTAGGTATAGGAGTTCTCAAGTTCAAGTGCTAATGTTGCCTTTCACTGGGCACATGGACTTGGGAAAGTCATAGCTTCCATCAAGATGTCATGGGCTTGGGCTGTGTAGCAGTTAAGCCCTGTTCCTTCACCTCTCAGCTGGTGGACTTTAGACAAAACACTTCCCTAAGCTTGGGCTTCCTCAACGTATATCATGATATTGCCTTCATAGAGCTGTTATGAGAATTGATTGAATAAAGTTTGTGAAATGCTGAGCTCAGGGTCCAGCACATAACAGAGCACTCAGGAAATATTACTTACAAAATGAGGGGACCGGCGTCCACCTTGCAAGACTGTTGGGAAGACTCCGTGGAATGATTCTCAATGGAATGTTGGTCAATTCTAAGGCATTCTATGAATGTTATGGATTAGAACAAACCTGATAGGTCCCTCTTTTAGGCCTCAGAGAAAGAAGGAAAGTGGTTGTAATTAAAGAACATGAGGCTTTTATTGATCAGCACAGGCCTTATGGGCTGAACAAAATTTTTGTAGGTCGACTGTAAACTTTGGCTTACGTTCTAATGGGAGTTGTAAATATTTGAAGCAAGTAGAATGATTGAGCTGGAAGGGAGACTTCAGTTTCCTCATTTTTTTGAGAAAAAAACCTAATGCTCCTTTCTTCTTCAGAGCTCTTTGCACACTTGAAATTATTTAAGAATTTTAAATTATTTGTTTGGAGTCTGTCTTTACCTCTGGAGGATCAGCCCCCTGAGGACAGGGGCCGTGTGTATTTGGTCCACACTGTAGCCAGTCATCGCTCAGTGTCTGGTACCATGTGCAGAACATTGTCTACACGTGGTAATTACTGACCAGCTCAGAGATGTCATATACTAAGGAAGAGGAGAGCATGAACCCTGCAGACAGAAAAGGTTGGGTACACTTCCTATGTTACCTTGGGGAAGTTACTTAGCTTCTTTGATCCTCAATTTTGTTATCTGTAACACAGGACTGATAATGGCAGAACTTATTTCATGGGGTTGTTGCAGAGATTAATGAGCTAAGTTCATGTAAATTGCCTGAAACAATGTAACTCTATTAATTTATCTAAGTGACTAATAACAAGCCCATTAGGGGAGTTCTGGAACCAGGAGCTTACCTACATCTTGCTCTTTATTTTTATTCCTCCAGTATCCCTCAACCCCTCCACCCAGACCACTTTCCCAAACCATTATGTTTAATCAGACAAAAATAGTGACACAAAATGAAATGCTGGGCCATTCATGTAGAGGCCCTGCAGTCACTCAAAGTGCTAGCAGCAAGTTTCAGGAATTCATTTGAATGGTGCTAAAGGGCTTATTATTGCTAATAACCTCCTGGTGTCTAAAGCACAGAGCCACACAGACTAGTTCATATTTTGCTTTAACAGTTGGTCCTTAAGAGTTCAACTATCAGATGCAGACATGGCTGCATTATGAAATGGCATGTTTAAAAATATCTCTACAACTCCCTCCTAGATGACTTTTAGTGAGTGAATGAACTGTTAGCCTCCTGGGAGATTAGATGTCAAGATAATTAGCCCCTTGCCACATGGACTATCTTATTTTTTTTTTTAAATCTCATTCCTTCTTCCCTCTGTATCTTAGTTGACACAACTCATTATTACATCATGCCTACATTCTTCAATTTCATTTCAGCACACTCATAAACCACCTCCTTTTCATCACTAATCACACCTAAGACTCTATTCACACCCTTAAACATTACTTTTAAATTTTACAATTTCCAAATAGCATGGAAAACAGAGAATGGATTAGATAGGTAGGCCAGATATATGGAATTGTCTATGCTAACCTATCCTCCTGTCCCCTCTTGGTCTTCAAAAACCCCAATGCCATGGAACAGTGTGAAATGCACATTTTCTCATTTCATGTCATGAGCAGAGGTCTGTGAATTTTTTCTTTCATTGTCAAAGGTGGGGGTCCATGAGATTTCCTATTTCATTATTTTTTAAATATTTTTTCCATTTTTTAATTTATTTTTGAGAGACAGAAAGAGACAGCACAAGCAGGGAGGGTCAGAGAGAGAGGGAGTCACAGAATCTGAAGCAGGCTCCAAGCTCTGAGCTGTCAGAACAGAGCCCGATGCAGGGCTCAAACCCACGAACCACGAGATCATGACCTGAGCCAAAGCCGGATGCTTAACCAACTGAGCCACCCAGGCGCCCCCCATTTCATTATTCTGTATGACCTGGACCCAGCCTTATGCAACTAGGGAGTAACTTTCCTTTTCTCTCTTAAATGGAACCAGTGAAAAGATAGACTAACAAGAATAAGACAAAATGGGGAATGATCCAAAGGAGCCATAAATACAGAAACTTCTGGCTTGAAGAACTTTGAAAGGTTGTCTGTCCACCTCCCTTTCACTTCTGTCTTGCCTCACACCAACCTGACAGGCAATTTTGATTCCTGTTTCAAAAGAATACACAGGATACCAGGACTCTGCCCTCCATTTACGAAGGTTCCTTCATTTATGCAGCTTAATACCTTTCCCCCTCCAGTTCCGACTGTTTTCTTTCCATTGTTAGGAAGAAGAGTAGGTTAGTTTCATGTCACCTGGAAGTATAGATGTCCCCCAGGCAGAAGGGTGAGGTTACTTCACCATCCAGCTGCCTTTTCTGCCCAGGACCTATGGAGTTCACACTCCAGCTCCTCCGGGCATTACTGCTGTTTGATTAATTGTGGGAAGTCCATGATTTCCTGAAAATAGTCTTGAACTGAGCCAATGTTTGAGGGAGAAAAAAGAAAAAAGGACAATGAAAGTGTTCCTTCTTTTTCTCTTTCCTCTGTCAGCATCACAGCACCGCTCCTTAGACACTGTCTAACCCCAACCCCCGCTTCCCCCACACCACCTCCCAGCTCAGAACAGGTGGGGCAAGATCCAAGACCCATCACGCTGCTCCTGGCTTTGTGCTCGGCTCCACCCCAAATCCGGCTCTTCTCAAAACTCAAGGAAGTGCCTGGGTCTTAAGAGGTTTCTGAGATTTATTCAGACCCAGGAACTGTCTGTCCCCTGGAGTCCTAACCCTTGCTGGGAATTCTTCCTACCCCACTCCCACTATAATCTTGCATAAAGATCCTTAAGTTGGTTTTTTTAATGCTGAGCATGACTTGATAGATACTGACTTGCTGAGCTATTTTTGACGTGCATCTATCTTAGTTTTGTACACCAGCGATCGGTCCATTGAACTCGAGTGGTCTGGCAACATGTGTAATGAAAAGGGCCCTCATTAGGGGGTCAGGCCAACCGCGGTCTAATGCTCTCCTCTTTCATTTGCTTGAAAAGCCTATTCCACTGGCATGTGTCAAGCTGCTTCACCTCTCTGCTGCAGGTTCCTCGGGTGCAGTATGGAGCTCATACCAACTTCAGGGTTTGATACAAGGATTAAAGAGAGAGTTAACTCATGTCAACCCCCGGGGAACAGCGCTTCGCATATATGAATTGCTTCAAACAAGTCTCTCTCTCTTCCTCTGGCTACAGGGGAGAGCTATGCATTCATTGGCTTTATCAGTAAGCTGAGCTACCTCAATAGCAACAACTCACTGCAACTGTTCATAGCAGAACCAGTGACTGCAGTGGTAAACATCTCTGTTGTACTGGGCTAGGACTGGGGATAGGAAGACAGCAAGCCTCATGGTGTCTGGTGGCATGGAGCTCAGGGCATGAAGGCAGCAAGTGGCAGGCACAGGGGAGACCCTTCATGAACATCTAAGCCCAGAGCCCCATCAGGACTGGATTCAGATTTTAGAAGACCTAAGCCCTAAGAAGATTACGGTGCTGCCACCCCCATATATAATTAAAAATAAAAACAGTACTAAACCATAATTAAGTATAAAGAAGCAGAACAGTGTTCTGATATTTTCCCCACTGAGGATGTCTTAGTACTTCTTTTGAAATAGCAAGTTTCAAAAATTTTTAAAGTTTTTTTATTTTGAGAGAGTGTGTGTGTGAGCCTAGGAGGGGCCGAGAGAGGGGGAGAGAAAAAATCTCAAGCAGGCTCCGCACTGCCAGCACAGAGCCTGATGGGGGCCTGGAACTCAAGCATTCTGAGATCATGACCTGAACCGAAAGTGAGAGTTGATGCTTCACCAACTGAGCCACCCAGGCGCCCCTCAAATTCTTTTCGAAAAGATGTTTTTTGAGTGTCTTCATTTTGTAGGCAACCAGGCTGCGTAAAGGGTAATGCAGCACGACTGCAGGGCTCTGCCCAGGCTCAGCAAAGATTAGATTAGAACAAAGGCCAAGAGCAGAGAGACCAGGGGTCTTGATGGACCACAAACTACTTGACAAATCCCACCATGACTGTAAAAGTGATTGTACATTTAAAGATCTTCAACTTTAAAAAGTTGAAATTCATTCCAAACATATGGAAGTTCTTTCCTTTTTTCCGTGATGAACTTTTCACAAACGGACAAGGGAGAGGTTATATTTAGATAAGCCACGCTGTAGGATCAATTATACATTTTGTCCAAAGAGATCACCTCGCTACAGAATCGCAGCCTCTTACTTATAATATAAGCGAGACAGACTTCCAGGGATGATGGTGACAGGAGACATTTGCCAGGATGCAAAGGCACTTGACTTTCTTGGTTCTTTTCCTTTCTTTGGTGGAGGGTGTTTTCTCTGAACGACACAGTCCAGCGCTAAGGCAAGGTTAGAAGCACCTGGTGAAGTTTATCTGGGGATCCAGCTAACAGCCTTCATTTTTGGGCCCCTCATCTCTCTACTACAAATCAAGGCGAGAAGCACCAGGAAAGGTCCAGAAACCCTGATGGAGAACTTTCTCCAACACAGATGAAAACAATTTACATAGTCACTGTAAATAGTTAATAAAACCCATTTTATAGCCCATCTACTTAGATTCCCATTACATCCTGTTCTATTTCAAACATGCATTTTTCTTTTGAATCGTTAGGCAAGAGAGAGTGAAGCCATTTATCAAGCAGTGTCAGTATTCCTTTAAAATATTTTACCATTTTCAGGAAATACTGTGGTTTCTATAATTAATCTCCCAGTAGAAGCTATTTGAGAAAGACTCCAGTACAACAGAGAGAAAAGTCTTTTCTTGATGGGAGTTTTTTTTGGTTCTCGTGAGTGGAAACGTTCAGAAACAGATGCCGGCAGCATTATCACATACTGCAAACTGTTCGTTTCAGATAACGAAGGGAGAAAAACAATAGTGTACAGTCTCGCTCTCCAAAAACTGTCTTGTGACAGAGCTGGTGTTAAAGGGGCCCCACAAATGCTCGGTGCTGGGTTGCATGAGATGTCTCTCCTGCCCTTCTCACACCCGGAGGCACAGAGGGACACCTGGCGGGAGGAACTGAGCCATTCCCACCCCGGGACCCGCCACCCTCTGCAGGCCTGGGCGTTAATGAGACCAGCTACTACTTAGCACGTCCCATGCGTCAGGGGACGTTCTGAACATTCCCACGTAGTCACTCATTTGATCCCCACGGCAGCTCTCTGAGAGGGGGTTCTGATAGGATCTCCGTTTTCAGATTACTTGCCAAAGGACAGACTTGGCAAGGGGTGAGTCCAGGGACCACGACTGGGCGGCCTGGTCGCCTCTGGCCCCAAGTCGCCACACTCTGCCACCTGGGACTGCAGCCCCGTTCAGATCTCTCGCTTTGCGGCCTAGGACGCATCCCTGTTCAGATCTCGTTCTGCAGCCTGGGACGCAGCCTGTTCAGAGCTCATGGCCGCTAGGGCGCAGCCGGTTCAGAGCTCACCATATCCTTCGCTCTGGGAGAAGGCAGGCTCGTTCAGGCCTCTTCTCTGCAGAGGAGGGAACGGAGGCACATGGATGCTAAATGACTTGCCAGAAAGTCATCTTCAAGATGGTTAGGAGCTGGTTCCTTGCCTTTTAAACCAAGTTTTTGTACTTTCCAGCCTTGTATCCTTTTCTTCCTTTTCATGAAAATAAAATAAAGTAAAACAAAACAAAACAAAACAAAACAAAATAAAAAATAAAACCAAACCTGTTGCTTTATTTCTCTCTGTGACTTGTCCTCCTGGGTCACAGGAGAGGGCGGAAGGCGTGGTTAGCCCGTCCCACTGAGTGGAGTAAAGGGCTACTCCAGGCCTGAGCTCTTTCCCAAACAGCCGTGGCCTTGCTCCTTGAAGGCAAATACATGGTTTGCTTGGTCTCCCACCTAATGCGAAGGTTCTGAAATGGTTCAATCTCATCTTTAGAGAGGTTAATAATACATATTGAGAGGTTTATGCAAAGCATCTAGAAAACAGTTGGACTCTGGGTGATCTCCAGAAGAATGTTCTGGATTTCTCCAAAGCATTTGATGGAACAATTATATTTACCTCTCTGGTGTCAAGGTTACATTTCTGTTTGTTTCATTTTAATTTTTAAACTGTCGCCCCGAGGGCTTAGGTGGCTTTTGTGGGCCAGTCTGACCCTCACAGCAACCTCACTCTGAAGACACTTAGGCATCATTTCATCTACATGACAACCGGGTGTACTTACTGGAATATTTCCTCCCGCACGAGGGGAAAACTTGGTTGTGATGAGACCACAGGCTAAGCAGTGCGCAGGTGCGACTCTGTCTCTACCAATGTCATCCGATAAAGCAGGCAATCATCTTCATGCAAGGAAAATCTTCAATCACATGAATGCCCACCTGTATTACTCAGAGTTCAAGAAATGGGAAGATGGCCCACACTCAATGAATCTTTAGGGAGTTTAATAATGAGACCATTTACAAAGATGGCGGCAGGTCTAGGGAGACCATGAGAGACAATGCTGTGCTCTAAGCTAGCACCACTGGGAGCCATCACCTTAAAGAGACCAGTTAAGAAACCAGAAGGAGAGCCATGTGGGGAGATGACAGGATAGGATCTGTGGATTCTTGGAGGGACACAGAAACCCACAGAGAACCACAGAGACAAAGATGAATAGATACCACAGCTGCAACGCTCCTCCTGCCTCCTCACCAAACCCAACCGGAGAGCAAGGCAGCCTGCAGACACAGACCCCAGGGGACGTCCTGCCAGTAACCAGTGCAGGGGGACGGGGCAGTGGGAAGATGCCCCGCTCATCATTTCCATTAAGTTTCTGAGGCACAATAACATCTGCATACTCTTTTGCCATGCCATGAGTAGTTTCATAAAGAAGTCATTAAGAAGCAAAAAAAAACAAAACAAAAAAACAAAACCCAACCCTCTGCATACATGAACTTTGGTGACCAATTTTATGCTTATGGTAGAAATTGGTTTAAATTCCTCATTGTGTTTTAGGAGTCAGAACTGGATGCACCCAATGGCCTTAGGAAAACAAACCTCAAAACAGGCCCTCTAATAATTGACAAATGAGAATCAGTGGAAATCGACTCCTGTCTGGACGATGGTCATAGTCAAAATTAAATAGGAACGTAGGCTTAAGCAAGAGGGTCATGGGGGTTTCCAGTTACTGGCATAAAGTCTCTGGAGGCATCATTGCATTGAGAGGCCCATATGTTAATGGAATAACTAGAGCCTGGTTTTGTTTTGTCCTATGTTGTTTTGTCTGGTTTATTTTAGGAGTTTAGGCAAAAGGCCAACCAGAAAGAGGAGAAGTGGGGAAATCTGAAGAGCATCCTGGGGCATTTTAGAAATGTCACGGACATCAGAAGTCAGGATATAAAGAGATTGCAGTGAATCTCATTTCCAATCAGGTGGTAAGAGCCCCTCTTAGCAAAGGCAGAAAGAAGGCCAGGCATTTTGTTTGGATAAGAGCATGATATGGTGTTAGAAGCAAAGGCTTTGGAGTCTAGCTATTAGCTTGGTCACCTTGAGCAAGTTTGAGAACCTAGAGAGGCCTCAGTTTCCTGCTCAGTGAAATGGGGACACTGCCTGCCTCTCCTAGGGTTGCTTTCTGGATCAAATGAGATCATGTGTTTATAATGCTTGAAACAGTATCTAGCACATAACCAGTGTTCAATAAATAGTGTATATGTGTCTGTAAACTTACTCATACATACAGACACATATATGCGTATCTATTTCTAGTAGAACCATCTGGTCTTAATGAGGGATAGGAGTGGTCATGATTGGTCACGGGGCCCTTTGGTTGTGAGGACACAGTGTGGCAAAAGGCTCTTCATTCTTTCTCTTTCTGTCTACGCCCCACCAAAATCTTCCATACTCAAGCTAGTTTTCTTTCTCTCTTCTTCTTTTCCTTCCTTCCTTTCTCTTTCTTTCTTTTATGTTTTCATTTACTTTTAAGACAGAGAAAGAGGGAAATAGAGCACTAATGGTGGAGGGGCAGAGAGAGAGAGGGAGACACAGGATCCAAAGCAGACTCCAGGCTCTGATCTGTCAGCACAGAGCCTGACGTGGGGTTTGAGCTCACAAACCATGAGATCAGGACCTGAGCTGGAGTCGGACATGCAACCGACTGAGCTACCCAGGCGCCCCACTTTCTCTTTCCAGCTGTATTTTCAAATTCTTCCTGACCATGTATCCTGATACACATATACCCATGTACCCATCTCTGCACTTGAGAGATTTTTTTTCTTAAAAAAAATCAGATTGAATAATTAATTATACACTTACTAATTTAATTTAAAAATGTCTAGAAGTTAGGGTAACATAACAAAGTCTCAGGTGCTCCATTTCTCTCACCCCTCCCTCGTCTCACAGATTGCTTTATCATGGAAATGACTTTTTTCCCCAAAGGTCTTGTATGATTGGGAGCACAGAGGTCAGAAAATTTTGTTTCTTGCTCTTTATTTTGGCCAGACTGGGACTAAAGATTTCAACTGAGTGGATATATTTGCTTGCTTCACTTATTATTGCCTAGAGAATACACCTCAGTCTATTCGTGACTGTTGGTTTAAAGATTTTATATATTTTTAACATTTTTAAGAGATTTTAGAATGTGTTTGCCTCGGGTGATTAAAGCAAACACAAAAGGTTTCACAATCCTGTCAGCTCCTTAGAAATGTCACTCTAGGGCCCAAATCCTTGAAAGGTATTGACCCCTACAAGCGGCTAATAATGTAAAAGTTGACAGGCCAGTTTAACCTTTTAATTGTATTCTGTGCATCGTGCATTTGACCTTCTGGAGACAACTTGATGAGTTTCTGCCATATTAATTACTCCATGCTGTTTTGCAGTGAACCTTTTATAATTCAAACCTAGTGGATGAATGCATGGACCTTTCTAGGCTCTAGGGAAGAAGCAAAAATGGCAATTTAAAAATACCCAACAGAATTTTTCACTACCAGGCTTATTTTCTTTCCTTGATATGGCGAACAAGACCTCTGGAGTGATCTTGTATTTATTGTACTCTCTCATTTCTTGCAGAATTTTAACACCTTTTTAAATCCAAAATATCTTTGAAACTACCAGGCCTTATCTGGAATAACTTCTTTCAATCATTATGCATTCTACAACCAATGCATTTATTACTATGCAATATTATTTTTGACACCCGAGTCTTCTTAACTTTGTCGTAAGTGTCACTAATGAGAGCTAATGTGCAACGTTTCATTAAATTTTCCACTCCTAAATGTTCTTCCTCTGGGTTTGAACTTTGTCTTCCGGATGAATTAGACAAGAGTCATAATACCAAAAGAACTTCCTTCCTCCTTGTTTGTTAGACGACATGCAGTTTGATCTCTCCTTCTTCCTCTCCTTTATAGGGAGTAAGAAGTCGTCTGTGTGTGTCATTTTCATCACCCTACGCTCAGGTTTCTTTACAGAATGGTTTAAGCCACTGCAAAATTAGACCTGAACGTTTCCAGTGGCTGGATTTGGAAGGCTGCTTACAGCTCAGCCTGTTCTTAGACACCATGTAAGAGTATTCAACCAGAAGTCCTATGTGCCAAAGCTGGATTCTAGAATCCAGCTTCTTCTTGCTTCCTGTCTCTCCCCTCATTCCTTAGGTCTTTTGATTCAACAACGCTCTCTAGCTACACTTTCTTTAATGACAAAATGTGATTGGACGGGGGTCAACTATTTGGATGGAGTCTCAGGTCTTCCATTTACATCACATGTTTCTCTATTTATGCATTTGTATTTTAAGCACATGCTTGGTGCCAGGCAATGTGTAAAGTAATTCATATTTGATCCATGTAGCAGTCCTGTGAGAGAGGTACTATGATGAATACTTTGCAGATGAGAAATAGCTCTGAGGGTTTAAATATTCACTGAATCAGGTTTAAATAATTTACCTGAGTTGGTACCAGTGGATCTGAAATCAAATCACTGATTCTACAGTGTGTGCTTTGAGCCACTGCACTATACCGAAAATCTTACAGACTTCATCAAGGCTGGCTTTTTGGTGTCTGTCTTGGGTGCATTGAGAGGCTGTGATTGAGAACTCAAGAGGCTGGAGCCAGATTGCCTACATTTGAAATTGGTCCCCTTCATTCACTGGCTGTGTGACATTGGACAAGTAACTTTGTCTGTCAACACATTGGTTTTCCCATCTACCAGTGAGGATAAAAATATAACATCAAATTCCTTGGGCCACATGGAGGATTAGATTGATGTAAAACACTTAGGTCAGTCCTAAGCACGTATTAGGTGCTCTTTAAAAGCAACAATAATAAAAACAGCACAATAAATGTTTGCAACTATTGTTGTTATTGCCTTATTTGTAAACAACAACAACAACAACAAAAGGTTGATGGGAGTGATTGTGTCTACTCGAATTGATTTCAGTAAGATGCTTGGTGAGCCCTGACAAGTCTGAGGTTCTCTGTGATTGTATATTCTTGATAGATTCCTCTTATTCCTCAGCCTAGAAAACAATGGTAGAAGAGGGTTTGGGGAATCTTGCTTGGGCATAGAGACGAGGTGTGGTATGTCAACAGCAAGAATGATAAGTCTTCCCCTCTGTCCCCTGCAAAACATGTGTGGTTATGCCGGTAGGACCAGGAGAGGGAATTAAGAAATTAGATTTTTTATGGGGTGCCTGGGTGGCTCAGTCAGTTGAGCATCAGACTTAAGCTCAGGTCATGATCTTGCAGTTCGTGGGTTTCACACCTGTGTCGGGCTCTATGCTGACTGCTCAGAGCCTGGAGCCTGATCCTGTGTCTTCCTCTCACTCTCCCACCCCTGCTTGTGCTCTGTCTGTCTCTCTCTCCAAAATGAATAAACATTAAAATAAAAAAAAATTTAAATGAGAAAATTATGCTTCTATCAACCCATGCTGCGGTCTTGTTATCCAAAATTGGGTAATGAACATATCCAAAGCTCATGCTCTTTATCCTTTCTATGTAGAAGAGGATGCCATAATCTATGCAACCTTATGTCAGAGAAATATTAGGATGCAGAAAATAAAGTTAAAATTAAAAGGACAATAATAGTTTTATATCACCAAATGAATGGTCCTCTAGGCACTGGGAAATGCATAAGGCCAAGTCAGATAGGCAGTTACTAGGGGATATTTAAACAGATATCTAGCAATTGGTAGGATGCTTACTATGGGCAAGGAGTTGTATTTGATATGATACAAAGATGTATAAGAAACTAAGTCTTGTCTTAAAGGGGACGTGGTTTACTTAGTGGGCAAGACGTAAAAAGATAATAATAGAGGAGTTTCTTTTCTTTAATTTTTTTTAACATTTATTCATTTTTGAGAAGAGATAGAGTGCAAGTGGGGGAGGGACAGAGAGTGGGAGACACTCTGCTGCCCTTCTGAGATTATATGCAGACTTCGGGGGTTTTGTGAAATTTCCTACAAGATACTTCAGAGTCTTTGATAGGTTCTCAGAAGTGTTTAAAATTCCCAGAGGAGCTCAAATTAACTTTCAAAAATGAGTTTAGGTCAAATCTTAAGAATTCTACTTAAATGTTTACATACTTTTGAAAATTGAGAGCAAATTAGTTCAGCCAAATCCTATAATATAAAAGCTGCACGTAATTAAGTGTGTAGCAGGTGTCTGAAATAGGAAATGCTGTCCTACAGCCTCTTGGTTTGCACCACTCATCTCATGCATAAACTTCTCTATTGGGGCGCCTGGGTGCTTATTCGGTTAAGTGTCTGACTTTGGCTCAGGTTATGATCTCACTGTTTGTGGGTTCAAGCCCCGCATCAGGCTCTTGCTGACAGCTCAGTTGGGTAAGCATTGACACTTGATTTCAGCTCAGGTCATGATCTCAAGGTTCATGAGTTCGAGCCTGCATTGGGCTCTGGGCTGGCAATGCAGAGCCTGCTTGGGATTCTCTCTTTCCCTCTCTCTCTCTGACCCTCCCCTGCTTGCTCTCTCTCTTTCTCTTACTCTCTCAAGATAAATAAATAAACTTTAAAAAAAAGCCCTCAAACTTCTTTCATACACAGCGTGGCAGGAATGACCACTTGTCCCCTGGTATCTATTGTCTCCTAGAGAAAGAGAATTTTTAACTGGGCACAACAAAATGAAGACTGCATTTTCCATCCTTTATAAGTGTGGCCATGTCACTAAGTTCTAGATAATGGGTGTAGATGAAAGTGTTGTAAATCTACTTCTGGAACCCTCCTCAGGAGACAGCTCGACTATGCTCTTTGCTTCTCTTTTCAAATTCCTCCATCCAGCTGCTTGAGATATGGATCTGGTGGCCGAAGCGCCTTGTTGGTCTGTGAGGTGAGGGACAGGTCCTGGGATCACAGGTCTGAAAGATGAAAGGAGTCTGGGTCCCTAAGGAACAGAGACCAATGTCCCCCTATCAGTTCTGAATATTACCTTCTGGACTTTCACATAAGACAGAGATCAACTTTATCATCATTTGAGTTGCAATTTGGGGGCTCTTTATTACTTGTAGCTGAACCTAATTTGAATTTGTGGATATAATCCCTCACATGTGGAAACTGTTAGCTCCTGGCTTCCTGAGAGCCATTGCTCTTAATGAGAAGAATAATCTGTCTTCTCTTTGTGGCAGCTTTTAAGATGGCCTCTCTCTATTTTGTGGTTTCTCAGTGTGTGTGCTGTGGATTTGTTTTTATCTCTTCTGTTCTGTCCTTGCTGTTCCTAGGCTTCAAGTCCTTTTTCAGGCCTGAGCCAATTTCTCAGCCACTTCCTTGTGGAATGTTGTGTCGCATGCTTCCCCAGCTTCTTCTGAAAATCCTGTTCAAAATATGCAGAAGCCTCTCTTTCAGAACTTCGTGTATCTCAGTTACACATTTAATCATTTTTAACCCTCTGCACTGTGTGCTGTTCTTGAATTTTATTTTCTAAATAACCTCTCTGTGAACCAGCTTGAGTTTTTTATTCTTTTTAATTTTTTAAGTGTTTATTTATTTTTGAAACAGAGAGAGACAGAGTGCAAACAAGGGAGGTGCAGAGAGAGAGAGGAAGACACAGAATCTGAAACAGACTCCAGACTCTGAGCTGTCAGCACAGAACCCGATGCAGGACTGGAACCCACAAACTGTAAGACCATGACCTGAACCAAAGTTGGACACTTAATCGGCTGACTTACCCAGGTGCCCCAACTTGAGTTTATTCTATCCATTCGATTTTTCATTGCATTTGTGTCTGTCTCCTGGCATTTCTTGTAGACAATATGTAGTTGAATCTTTGTTTCTACTTGGACAATATCTTTTATTTTAAAAATTGTTTTAATATTTATTTATTTTGGGAGAGAGAGAGAAAGAGCTTGAGCGGAGGGCGGGGGGGCAAAGAGAGGGAGAGAGAGACAGACAGAGATTCCCAAGCAGAGTCTGCACTGTCAGCGCAGAGCCCAATGCAGAGCTCGAATTCACAAACTGCGAGACCCTGACCTGAGCCAAAATCAAGAGTCAGTCCCTTAACAGACTGAGTCACGCAGGTGCCCCTCTCTTTTAATTAGCATATTTACAGCATTCAAATTTAAAGTGATTATTGATAGAGTTGGAGTAACACCAACCATATTGTGACTCCTTTCAATTTGTTGCATTGGTTGGTTGTTTTTGTCTCCTCTTTTCCTCTCTATCTTCTCTGGCTTCAACTGAGCAGTTTATATGATTCAATTTTATCTCCTCTCTTAGCATAGCAATTGTATTTCCCTTTAAAAAAAATTAGTGGTTGCCCTACAGTTTGCAGTATAATTTTTAAACTAATGTAAGTCCATCTTCAAATAACCTTATACTGCCGTCAATGTAGTGGGCACACCTTATATTAGAGTACTCTGTATTCCTCCCTCCCATCCCTTGTTGTAATTAATTTCACTCACCTGTATGCTATAATCATCTGATGCATGTTTACTATGCCTTGAAATAAAGTTATCTTTCAGATTAAGAATAAGTAAAATCAATTATTTTATCTTCATTTATTCCTTCTCTGATAGTCTTCATTTCCTCATGTAGATGTGACTTTTCTGACTTCTACATTTTTCCTTCTCTCCAAAGAACTTTTAACATTCTTCTCAGGATGAGTCTGATGAATTCCCTCAATTTTTGTCTAAGGAAGTCTTTACTACCCCTTCACTTTTAAAGGAGAAGCTCACTGGATTGAAAACTACAGGTTAGTGAAGTGTTTGTTTTTTTTCAATGCTTTAAATATTTCACTCCATTCTCTTCTTTACATGTTATGATGAGAAGTTTGCTATAATTCCTATCCCTGTTCCTTTAAAGGTAAGACGTTCTTTTCCTCCGAGTGCTTTCAAGATTTTCTCTTTGTCTTTGATCTTCTGTAGTTTAAATATGCTATGCCTAACTAAGTGTTGTCTTTTTGGTATTTATCCTGCTTGGTGTTCTCTGGATTTCTGAGACCTGTAGTTTGAAGTCTGTCATTGTTTTCAGAAAGGTCTTGTCCATTATTCAAGTATTTCCCCGGGTATTCTGATGATGCATCTGTAACACTTTTCAAGTAGTCCCAAAGTGTTGGAATGTTTTTGTTTGCTTGTTTGTTTCCATTCTCTTTTTCTCTTTGCCTTTCCATTTGAGAAGTTTCTATTGACCCATTTCCAGGCTCACAGCCTTCTCCAAACTACCGAAGGGCTCATCACAGGCATTCTCCATTTCTTATCGGGTCACCTAGGCAGCCCAGCATTCTTCATTTCTAATGGAGTGGTTTTGATTTCCTTTTGATTCTTTCTTCAAGTTCTCTGTCTGTTTATTACCACTGTGCTGCTCCTCCTTGTTTTCTTTTTCCATTAGAGCATTCAACATGTTAATCATAGCAATTATAAGTTCTCTGATCTGTGTGATCCGCGTCTGGTCCTGATGAGCGCTTTGTCTCCTCAGACTGTGTCTCTTCTTACCTTTTACCATGTCTTTCAATTCTTTGTCAAAGGAGGGGCATGGTGTACAGTAATCCATCTAGTCATAGGAACCAAGGTAAATAGGCAGTTAGTGTGATGTTTTATATGGATCTGTCTAGGAGCTGAGTTATGTTTAATCTTTCTATAGCTGCAGATTCCAGAAATTTCAAATTATTTTTTGTGTTTTTCTCTTTACTCTGGTTTCTCTAAGGACTCCTCCTCAGGGTCTTTGTCATGTAGCCCTTTCAACTGTAATCCAGTTACTACACAGGAGCCCTGTGGGAATGGTGGGAAGGCCAGGGAGAGGGAAGGTGTTCTATAATTTTATTTAATCAATCTGTCTCCCAGTGGGCCTGGGTCCCTAGGCTGAGACCTTCACGATTGTTCCGCCTCTTTCCCCTTCCTATGTGAAATAAGAAGACTATCGGGATGGAATGGAAGAAACGCCCTTCTCCCTGCTAGGATGGGGCTCTGGCAAATTCTGCCCCTGGAAACTAAGCCGTCGTTATGGAGAAAACTCTGGCTCTATTTCACAAAGATTACCCTTTCTTTTTTCTGATAAGAGTTATTAGGATATCTTTCTCAGATCCGGACTGTAAGATCTTGGTAGGGTTCTGGGAGGAAAAACCCGTGAAAGTGCGGGGCCCTCCTCAGACTACGTTCCCAGGAATTTCTTGCTTTTCTGCTAGCCCACGCAGCTTCCTGCAGTTCACCAACCACCATGAAAGTGTTCCTCCCGGGTCATGGCTCCAGCATCTTCTGCTTTAGATCTTGGTTGTGACTCCGAATGCACCTGCCTGTCTAGTTCTCTGACGGGTCCAGAAAAAGTCACTGATTTTTAGTTTATTCAGCTTTTTCTTATTGCAAGGGCAAAAGTGATGACTTCCAAGCTCTTTACATGTTGGCACTGAAACCAAAAGTCATTTGGGGGATTTCTAATGGATTTTGTAAATCTTGGTATTTTGCATATTTTTTATTATTATTGTGATTACTGTTTATTATTATTATCATTTCTTCCTGTCTCATGACCTTTCATTCTTTTTTATGAATGTCAATCTTTCTCTATTACTTAGAAGCCCTTAAATATACTTACATGGCACATGGTGCCAGTGAAATGATAGTTTAATTTTCAGGACTGAATTAATCTCTTGATTTTTTTTTAACTTTTTAAAAAACGTTTATTTATGTATTAGAGAGAGAGAGAGAGCGAGCGAGCGTGTGTGTGTGTGTGTGTGTGTGTGTGTGTGTGCACACAAGCCAGAGACGGGCAGAGAAAGGGAGAGAGAATTCCAAGCAGGCTCCATGCAGTGAAGTGCAGAGGCCGCCACGGGCCTCAAACTCATGAACTGTGAGATTTGTCTTGATCGACGTCTTGATTTTGATGATGTTGGCAAACTTCCTTAGATGAATCTCCTTCTGTGTCTTAGAACTTGGACTTGCAGGTACGTCTCAAGCAGGAAGGTTTTATTTTGGTTTGTTCCTCTAATATCATCCCTCCCGGTATATTGTGGATGTCTTCATTAGACCACGTGCATCCTTACAGCAGACCTCTGCCTTCTGTTGGAAACTCAGGGTCCCTGTCCTCTGGCGAGGGTTGAGGATGGCATCTATCTGGTTCCCCACTCCACAGGTAGCAGCAGGTGGCTGGGTCTGCCCTCTCTCTTTTCCCTGGGCAGCAAGCTCTAGATTAGCTTCCTATACATTTTGCAAATGTGTGTGCTGGGAGAGAGGATTCTTGCTTTGTTTCCTGCTTTGCGCTGCTGATTCCTGCAGAAGTTTACCTTGTTTTGAAATAAGTGTTGTGTCTGTTTTATTTTTCTCTTTTAAAACTTTATCTGGCATGTATTTGGAATATATCAGGGCCTGAAAGCATGAATTTACAATCCCCTCTGGCCCAGAAGACATGTTTATCATAGCAGTATCTCTATGAACTAGACAAGTCAGGCATCTCTATGAACTAGACAAGTCAGGCATCTCTATGAACTAGACAAGTCGGGCTTTATGTGCTAGTGTTTCAAATGTAAAGAGAGCATTGCAGGTGATCAGCAGCAGGCTCGGATTGGTGAGGAGGTCACCTGTTTCTGTCTTAAGCAGGTGGTTCCTTGGATCAGATCAGGCCTGTGATGTCAGCAGCTCAGCCTCTAACATTTCTCTTGCTTACAATCTTTGGAATCTGGGATGCGATGAAGAGGTTCTGTATGGGGGAGGCCAATTCTCCCATTTGCAACTTAATCACAAGGTGCTTCCACCTCAGAATCCGTGGTTTCTGCCCACAGATCTCTGAGCCCCTGGCTGAGCTCATGATGCTCTTTCATAGTATCTGTTCCTTCATGGGCTCCACACAGAAAAATCCATTGAGATTTCATTTCCCACTCCTGCAGGCAGTTTCTAACGACCTCACATCCGCTCCGCTTGGGCTCTCCTCCTCCCTCAGTCTTACACTGTTGTCAGATTTCATCACCTAGAGATGGGTGTGCATTTCTGAGTGAGGGAGTGTTTATGTTTATCCTTTTCTTGCATTTTGTGGCCTTCATTAGCCAAAGCTGTGTGGAATTGAGAGAAACACAGTTGGCCTGAGCCATCTGTTCAACGCGCTCAAGATATTGGTGGTTGACTGTTTACTAAACAAACTACCTTGCATGGCAGCCCAAAGGCTGAGGCTGGGGCTTCTGTTAATCATTAGGCGTGTAACAAACAGTAGGAGCCCTCTCTGGCTTTTCTTCATTGCTCTCAGAAGCAACGTTCTGTACCCTGCTTTCAGCCACCCCACATGAGATGGGTTCAGTGGTGTGTTTACTGTGAGGATGTCCAACAGGCTTGTGTTGCCACGCCTGAGCAGAGGTGGTCATGTCGTTTTGTAGGAGAGATGACATGTGTGCTTTTGTTGTTGACTTTATCTTAGCCAGCACACGTGGGCATCTGACGTTGGCTGAGAAGCTGGGCTCTAGGGTGGCGCAAAGGTTTAATTTTGTTGACAGTTTAATGCTTGGAGAGATATGTGCTCCGGTGAGGTCCTTCCCTGGGGACTTTTGCCCTTTTGCTAATGCTTTGCATAAACATTGCCATGAACACTGTTCACAAAGTATCCGCAAAGGCATACAGGGCTGTTAGTAAACAGTCATTGTGACGGATATGTACCCGTGATCAGATTCCTGAACGTGCGTTTCTTTTTGATGGGATTTATTATCTGGTGCAAATCTTCGTGAAGCTGCAAACACAGATTGAACCCTTCTGCCCAATTCTTTGGGCAGAGTAGAGTTTCTGATGGAAATGTAGCCTTGGGAGTAGCTAGGAAAACTTTCTCCCAATGTCTCATATTAGAATTAGCAATCCCTACCAGTTGAGAGCCTTAAAAATAGGAAAATTATCATGAAATTGCAGACAGCGGGACAGAGGCAAGAGCAGCCCATATTTTTAGTTAAGGAAGGACAAGGAAAACTTGGAGACAGGTATCCCTCAGATCTAGAGGTGTTCTGGAACCAGCTGGCCTCTTAGGAGCAGTTTGCGTGTCTTTCTTTTCAATTCTGTTTTTGGGAGGTCAAGTTGGTGGCTTCGAATCACCTGTGGTCAGAGTGTTTACTGGACTGGAATGGTCAAATGCTACCAATCGGAGCTTTCCTCCCCTGGAGAGCCAATTGTTAAATGTTTACCAGCACGCTGCTGCATGTGGAAGGCTAATTCTTAATTTCGTTTCCAAGAAATGAGAGAGGTTATATCTTTTTAGAAATACAGACAGACCACAGTTGAAGTCATCATGTTCACAGAAAAGTAATAAGAGTTTGACTGCATGACATGCCCGAGTCATGAAATAGCCTCTGAATTTAAATTGAGCTCTTCTCTCTGGGTAAAAGCACATTATACGTAAAACACAGTCATTTTGAAGATCTGGGACAGGGAGGGGGCAGGGAGGAAGGAGTGGACCAGGCAATGGAAGCAACTACCAGATCCTAGCCTTGTATTCTGCTTGATTTTACTGGTTCTGTTCAGTTTTTATTCATTTAGTTTTTCATTTTACAATATTTATTGAGCACCTCCTATATGTCATGTTAGCCCTTAGATGAATAAAAACAGATGTGCCTATTGTCTTCATGACACGTACAGTCCAGTCGAAAAGATAGATATCAAGGAAATGGCCATAACAAGTGGATAATTACAGACTACAGTAGATTTTATAAAGGGGAGAAATACAAGACTAAGAAAATATAACCTGACGATTTGATCTACACAGAGGGTGGGTAGGAAGGTTTCCATGACACAGTGTGCGTTGAGCCAAGATCTGGAGGGTTGACAGTAGCTCAGAGTAGAGAACGGAAGAAGTGAGTGACACAGGACATTTAAGCAGAGAGAACTAAAGTGCAATGGCTTTGCGATGTGTAGGAATATGTGCCTTTTTAAGAAGGTTAAAGATGATCTAGATGGCTGGACAACAAGGAGAAGGGGCATTGTGTGCAATGAGTTGTATTAACAAATTTGTATTAATCGAAGAGGAACAGAAAGCTATTAGATCAGATTTGCACTTTAAAAAATTCACTTTGGCTACAATGTAGAGAACAGATCAGAAAGAGAAGGGAGAAGATAAGGATACAAGTTATAAGCTATTATTTCGTTGCCCAGGTGAGGGATAATGGAATCCTAGACAAGGCTAATGGCAGAAGTGATGAGAATAAGGAGCTGTATGTAAGAGATGTTTAGGATACAGAATTGAAGAGAACCTGGTGTTGTATGAAATATAGGGATGGCGAGGGACAGGGTCTTGTCCAGAATTTTTGGCTTTGGAGATTAAATTGGTAATTGTTCTGCTTACTCAGATTAAGAACCAGAACTAGGACAGAAGCCATGAGTTTGGCTTTGGATATGTGGAGTTAAAGTATCCTTTCAACATCTATAATGGAGATATCTAGTAGATCCTTTGGATATTCAGATTTGGAGCATATGGGGTGGTCTAGAGCTATCTGCTTGGGGTGGTAACTGAAGCCATGGTCAGAATGAGGTCTTCCAAGGGAAGTGCACAGGGTGAGAAGAGGAGAGGGCCCAGAGAGTATACCTGGGAATATTTAAATATTTAGTAACTCAGTAGAGGAGAATGAGCCTGTAAAATAGTAAGGAAGTAGTCAGGGAGGTAGGACCAAGAAAGAAGGGGCAAGGGGTATGAGAAGGGACTCACTATAAGTTGGTCTGAGGGATCTCATTGGTGGCCGAGCAAAGGAGGGGGGGGAGTATGGTGGTGGTGAAAATGTTCTAAAATTGATTTATGGTGATTGTTATACCACTTGGTAAAATTACTGAAAAGTATTGAATTGGATGCTTGAAATAGGTGATTTTTATAATATATGAGTATCCCTTGATAATGTGGTTAAACAAACATGTAAAAACAAGAGAATATGGGATGAAAGAAAAGAAAGGACGAGAATCTTTCAAGGAAGAAGGAATGGTCATGCGTGTTGAGTGTTGGAAAGTTTACTAAGAGGAGGACTGATGGTCGCTCACAAATGGAGAACTTTAAACAGATAGGTAATGCCAAAACAATAGTCCAAATGTTGGATAATGTAATTGGATAATGTAATACTGTAAGAATAGTGACATAGTTTGACATCATTCTTCATAACTGTGAGAAGATGCACATGACTTGGTCCCTTCTTGCTCTCAAATAAAGAGCCCAAATAGAGGTATTTGTTCTGCCCGCTACATGATATGGCGGCTGGTGGATGGATCCCAACAAGGCAATTCTACTAAACAGAAGCCTTGCCTATGTGTGGGTGAGAATTAGCTCCTATATGTGATCAATCAATATATTTCCTCAGAGAATATTGTAGAACCCTTTGGTATTCTTTAAATGATCTAATGATTCCAAAGGAATTACATGTCAAATCATAGTCATCTTCATAAACATATGATCATCCAGTATATGACATTGGGTAGGTGTCCAATAACTATTCATTGACCACCTACACCCAGGAGCTAGAAGATTGAGAGCACATGTGAATCATTATTTATATCTACAATGTAAATTATGACACTAGAAAACTCGGAAGAGCATGCTATTGTATCAAAAAAAAAAAAAAGACCGAATCTCTGTAGGTAATTTACAAGATTTGTCCACTTACAGTTTACTGATTCTTATTAGTTTTTTTTTTTTAGTTTATTTATTTTTGAGAGAGAGAGAGACAGTGCAAGTAGAGGAGGGGCAGAGAGAGGAGAGAGAGAATCCCAAGCAGGCTCTGCACCATCAGCACAGAGGCTGATGTGGAGCTCAATCTCATGCACCTGAACTTGAAATCATGTCCTAAGGTTTCAGTGAGCCATCCAGGCACCATAATTCTTCATTAGTTCTTATGCATAATTTTCTTGATTACCCAAATCAACTTAAACTAGTCAGCCAAAATTATGGATATAAGTAAATCCTTTTACCTTCTTTAGGAATGGAGTTTTACTATAAATATTGTCTTATTTCACTTTCTTTATTTGAACTCTTCTTCTAAAAATGATATTTTCCCCCATGTTTATTCTTAACTAATAAATGCCTCTGACTTCTAAATTAGGCCACACTCAAGAAAATATGTACCAGAATTTTGATTATTTATTTATTTATTTTTTAACTGCACTTCTTAATTTAGGTAGCTGCAGAGGACTATTGACATGTGATTGCCAATCCAAGTTTTTAATGGGATGTTTCGACTGAATTTAATGACTTTCTGAAATTGGTTTTTAGGAAATGGTTAACTCAGGCCAGCAGACGTTTGCTAAATTTCGTGAGCTCATCTTATATTTACAATAGCAACCCAGTGTTATTCTCTGAGAACAGGAAATCAGGGAGCAGAACTACAGTTGATAGAGATGGCTCTGAAGGAGGAAGTCCCTGATGACTGAGATGACCTAGAAATGACCAGTTCTTGACAGAATTTTAGATAAGGATCAATCTATGTGGAGAGGTTGTGGTGATGTTCTGTTAGATCTGAGTACTTTAATATACCTCCCGTACTGACACTTCTGCTTCTGCTAGCCGGAAATTAATAATGTTAGAATCATTGTTCTGGGTTAGACAATATTGGAGAGGTACTTGGGGCTATGTAGCAGTCATACAAAATTAGGACATTTGCTCTTGGTCCGACTGGCCAAGACTCTCCGTTCCCTCTGTGAACATACTGAGTGATATTCACAGCACCCTGAGCACTTGAGATGCTGGGGGAGGTGGGTGGTCTCTCTTGGGCCCATGCACTTCTGCTTCCACAGGTCAGACTGCATGTTTGCCAGAAGTCCCTGTACTTGTCATTGCCATTATGTAATTTAATTTATACATAAATATGAGACAACAGAGGCACTAGATCATAGAGTAAACAATGTTTCTATGAAAACTAGGTTGAATGCTGTGGAAAGACTCATTAAGGTGAATTGCCCCAAGATACTATTGGTTTAGGAGTGAGCAAGGTAACTGTAAGTAAAGATTCAGTGGGAAAATATGACAAAAGTATAGTTTCTGTTTAGGGTGGCTTTGTAAGTGTTTTTAAGTTCTCAGTTCACTTATAAAATTAAAATTTGAAATAGTACACGATGCATATGGATTCATTTGTATAAGAATTTCAACATGTAACACTCATCCGAACACCATACATACTCCAAGAAACAGGCGGGGGCTCAAATCAAAAGGTTGGTAAAAGAATATCCATCTATGTTTTAAAATCACCAATTAATGTGCAGTAGAATGTCAACTCGCGATTTTCCCAGCACACTGCTATTTCCTCCAAAATAACCCCTCACTCCCTACATCACTTCTCCACAGTTTGTGTTCTCCCCCCGTCTCTCTTATTCATTCTTTGAGTCCTAAGACGTCAGCTCAAATCCTAACTTCTATGAGGAGTCTTTCCAATCCCTTAAAAATTTTTTTAAATGCTTATTTATTTTTGAGAGAGAGAGAGAGAGAGAGCGCGAGAGAGCGAGCACAAGTGGGGGAGGGTCAGAGAGAAGGGTACACACAGAATCTGAAGCAGGCTGCAGGCTCTGAGCTGTCAGCACAGAGCTCATAGGTGGGGCTTGAACTCACAAGCTGTGAGATCATGACCTGAGCGGAAGCTGAATGCTTAGCAGACTGAGTCACCCAGGTGGCCTCCTATCCTTTTTTAAAAATTTTAAAATTGTATTTATTTCACTCTATAAGTACTGCTTTTTGTGTGAATTGCTCATACAGACCCATTCCATCCCAAAAGGAAATGTCAATTTCATCCCAAAAGGAAATGCTTCTAGCGCTGGAAGCAGTGACAAGGCCTCTGCAAAGGTCTTCCACTAGAATCTGCAGAAAATCTAACCATAGTAAAACTACAAATTGGATGTTTTTATTTCTTGGATCACAAGGATTTTCAAAATCATTCTGAGTTTTAAAACCCATCAAAAATTTTTTTCATATGCTTCTGCCTTGTGTGCCACTTCTGTGCTGAGTACACTACTTTATGACTGTACTTAGACCACAGTTTGTATTGTATTCTAATCACTTATTTAACATACTTTATTATCTTTGAGTCCTTCTGGGGTCCACTGACTGCTCCTTTTTCTTGAGAGTGGGTTTCATTTTCTTGTTTTTCTTATGTCAAGTAATTTTGGTAGATCGTGTCCTGGGCATGACTTTGGATTAAGTTACATTCCTCTAAAAAGTGTTTATTTTATTTGTTCTAGCAGGTAATTTATTTACCTGGATTCAAAATGCAAACTCTGTCTTTTGGGCAGCAGCTCAAATTTCGGTTCAGGGCTGGTCTGCTTGCAATCTAGCTGACACGTGCAGTGTTCAAGGGGCAGATTGAGACTTAGATTTATGAACAGAATATGGGTTCTCTGTCTTTCCCTCTCTGTCTCTCTGATTCTTTCCTTCCTGTGATCCTCCTTTACTCACCAGTGAATTTTTTGTAGCTTTCAGTCATTGCATCCCTCATGGCACCCCAAGTCAAAAAGCCATAAAAATAGAAAACTCACCCAGTGCTGTTTCTCCTCCCAAGTGTCAGTCTTTTCCAGAATCTTTCTGCTTTTGCTCACTCTTCAAGTAGTTTGTGGTTTTTGAATTTATTATTTTTTCAAAAATTTGATCCAGGGTCGGGGTGCCTGGGTGGCTCAGTCAGTTAAGTGTCCAACTTTGGCTCAGGTCATGATCTCATAGTTCATGGGTTTGAGCCCAGTGTCAGGCTCTGTGCTGACAGCTCGGAGCCTGGAGCTGCTTCAGATTCTGTGTCTCCCTCTTTCTCTGCTCCTCCCCCACTCATACTCTGTCTGCCTCCAAAATAAATAAACATTAAAGCATATTTTAAAAAATAACAAGTATAAACTCTGAATAAATTTTTTTTAGCTGTGAAAGAACTGGTTTGCCGGGAGCTTACACATTTTACCCGAAGCAGAAGAACCTCATTGTCTTTGTACCTCTGTGTCTAAACATTGCCTGATGCATTGCATAGGCCCTCAGGAAACATTGTGTGTTGAACAAAATAAATAGAAGGGCAGTGCTAAATTGAATAAATCTATTAGAGGAGCGGAAGGAGGAGAGTTTGTTCTCATTAGTTCAAATTGCTTTTTTTTTCAATAATAATTAGACTTTAGAGATCATAAAGATCTTAATCAAGGGGACTTGAAGAACA
This sequence comes from Suricata suricatta, assembly GCF_006229205.1. Taxonomy (NCBI): domain Eukaryota; kingdom Metazoa; phylum Chordata; class Mammalia; order Carnivora; family Herpestidae; genus Suricata; species Suricata suricatta. Next base: position 152,672,259 of record NC_043700.1, on the reverse strand, counting down.
GAAACAGCAAGTTCTTACAACGTCCAGAGGTAGCAGGAGGAAGGAAGCCACTACAGGCGGGCTCAAGGCAGTGGCATCCACAGGGTCACCAAGCATCTGTGGGAGTTTTCACTTGTCCAGCCCTGGACACGATCCCACTAGCAAAGTGAGTGTCCCTAGACATTGGCATTATTAAACCTCAGAGTGAAAATCTTCATGAGAAATCCCCTTGGAAAATCCGTTAAAGGCAGTTTAGAGAATAACACAGTCACAATGGGCTAAAAGACGATAAACAGAGCAACACAATAAATAGCAATTACCCGCCAGGGAGGTGTCTGCAGGGGTGCGAGGGGCTGGTGCCGGGCCTCTTCTCGTTTACTATCTTTATTAATGGCCTGGAAGTGGTGGAAAGAGCTTGCTAATGAAGTGGCAGCCTGGTCTGAAAGAGTATGACAGGAACCAATCTAGTACAACAAGGTTAGGACACCAGGCAGAAAAATCAAAGGAAGGAGATTCAGCAGGAGGGGAATACCGTGTCAAGAGAAGAACCATCAGAAGTGTGGCTTTCTGATGGCAGGGAAGAGAGAAAACATGGAAAGAAACAAGTGCGTGGGAAGAAACTGGAAACGCAAGGCTGGGAGGCCAGTGACTGATGGCTGGTGTGGGACGATATTTCATAATAGTGAGGTCCCTCCTCTTCTGGCTTTGCAGGCTACAAATGTCACAGGTGCGAAAGGACCAAAGAGGTCCCCAAGGGAGGAAGGCAGGCAGGCAGGCTGGCTAGCCCTGGCTCCAGTTATGCCTTCACGGTGCCCACTGCTCCTTGGTGCTGGTGGTTTCCAAACTTGAGACCGGGCCAGGCCTCGCTTGGTGTGGCTCCTTTGTGGTCCTGGTTCAGGAAAAAGCCGTACAGGCAGGTGGGCCTGGGGCCCAGGATGCAGACCGTTAGAATCCCTGGCTATTCTACATAAAGAATTCCGTTCTACCAGTAGTCATCCGTGTATTTGATTCGCTTCCTAACTCTTAGGTCCGTCAAAGATGATCTTGTGTACTCATTTATTTATTGTCTGTCTTCCCCGCAGGAAGCTGAGGTCCCAGAAGGTCAGGGCCCTCCTCTGTCACATTCACCTCTGCAATTTCTATGCCGAGGACAGAGCCTGCCTCATAGCAATCAGGAAATGAATGTTTGCTGGGGCGCCTGGGTGGCTCAGTTGGTTGAGCCTTCGACTTTGGCTCAGGTCATATCTCATGTTCATGGGTTCGAGCCGAACATGAGACAGCTAGCTCAGAGCCTGGAGCCTGCTTCTGGTTCTGTGTCTCCTTCTCTCTCTGCCCCTCCCCTTCTCGTGCTCTGTCTCTCTCTGTATCAAAAATAAATAAAACATTAAAAAAATTTTAAAAAAAGGAAATAAATGTTTGCTGAATGAATGAATGAATGAATGAAGAAACAAAGCCTGTCCTACATGCTCATTTTATAGAAGAGGAGACAGAACCACACAGTGAGTTGCCTGTAGGCACACAGATGGCCTAGAACCCAGTTGCTCAGACTCTGAGCACCTTTTCATTCTTCAAGGCCTCCAGGCCTTTCAGTCAAACATCACCTTGTGAGGAGGCCTGTCCTGGCCACTGTGTGCCACATTTCACATCCCCTTCCCCACTCCATTCTAAGCCCCCCTCTTATCACGACTCTATAGATCTTCTCTTGTCCATTGTCTGTCCCTCCCTGGAGGATGTAGGCCACATGAGGACAGCAGGCTTTTGTCTGTGGGTTCCCTGCTGTGCTTCCAGCACCAATTGCAATGGCAATAGCTACTATGTATGGAGCACTTGCTACGTGCCAGACAGTTTACATGGATTATCCCACTTAAAGTCCCTGACAATCTGGGGTGCCTGGGTGGTTCAGTTCAGCTCAGGTCATGATCTTACTCTCAAGGGTTCAAGCCCTGCATTGGGCTCTGTGCTGACAGCTCAGAGCCTGGAGCCTGCTTCTGATTCTGTGTCTCCCTGTCTCTCTGCCCCTCCCCAGCTCATGCTCTCTCTCTCTCTGTCTCTCAAAAAATAAAATAAAAACGTTATAAAACATAACATAAAAATGTTAAAAAAATTTAAATCCCAACAACCCACGAAGTAGCTATTGTTACTGTTATAATTATTATAGCATTTCCATTTTGTAGATGGGAAAAGTGAGCTTCGAGAAGTGACCCACCCCAACTATTAAGTGACAGAGGTGGGAAGAGAAGCCAGTGCCTTAACCACCAAGCACACACTGCCTCCCACAGGGGCCCTTGAGAGGGCGGGTGGTGGAGGTGCCTGGGGATGTCCTACGCCCACTGCCAGGTCTCCACAGGCAGCTGCTCTCTTCCTGTGACTCAGCTGTACTCACAGAGGAATCAAACAGGCCGCAAGTCAGCACCAGTGTGCAGAGCCCTGGACAGAAGGCAGCACGCAGGGCCCGTGAAGCTCCCAGCCTGACATTGCACTTGGCATTTCAATGGTCACCTGACAGCCTAGGCCATGAAACAGGAAGACAGCAGGCTGGCTGTCCACACCTGAGACTAAGCGTGGGGAGGCGTCCTCGGGCTCACGCCCGCTTTCTCAGAAGACACGCTGCCGATGCTCCCAGAACGGCGGGAAAATCCCAGCCTGCCAGAGTTTCTCCTTCCACCAAAATGAACAGACCTCCTTTTGCCCTCAGAGACAAGTGCATCACACGCCAGGGCCCAGACAAACTGTAGGGGAGCAGGAAGGTGCTGTGTCACAGGTCCCCCTGTGTGCTCCCCATCGCCCCTGATCGCCACCCTCTCAGCACTCATTTCAAGGGGCTGCCTGTGTTTCCCCTGGATTCTTAGGTCCAGGGATCCTGGTGTGGGTCCTCACAGAGTCAGATTAAGAACAAGGGTAAAACCATTTATTGAGCACCTACTGTATGCCAGACACATGCTGAGGGGTCTAGAGAAATGGCATCATTTGATCATGGTATCCCGTTGCAGAAATGGGAGAGCGGAGACCCAGACAAACCTGCCCAAAGGCTGAGCTACCAAGAACACAAGGTTAGTTTTAGAGTTCCACCTACTTGCCACTCCCCGGAGTCACATCCGTCCTATGGAGACCATATCCTATTGCATCTTGAAGGCTGAGGACAAGAGTCCTGCTCATTCTTTCCTCAGCAGCCAGTATTTATTATTTACTGTATGTCTGGTGTGGTGCTCGGTGCTGGGGACACGCGGGAACGCAGACAAAAGAGGCTGATGTCATGCAGCCCAGGAGGTACAGACAATGGACAAGAGAAGATCTATAGAGTCATGATAAGTGCTCTTGGGTTGGGGGGCGCTTAGAATGGAACAAGGAAGGGGATGTGAAATGTGGCACACAGTGGCCAGGGCAGGCCTCCTCTCAAGGCGATGTTTGACTGAAAGGCCTGGAGGCCTTGAAGAACGAGAAGGTGCTCAGAGTCTGAGGAACTGGGTTCTAGGCCACATTCATTGGCCACCTGTGTGCCTACAGGCAAGTCACTGTGTGGTTCTGTCTCCTCTTCTCTAAAATGAGCATGTAGGGCAGGATTCGTTTCTTCATTCATTCATTCATTATTTCATTCATTCAGCAAACATTTATTTCCTGATTACTATGAGCCAGGCTCTGTCCTTGGCATAGACATTGCAGAGGCGAATGTCACAGAGGAGGCCCCTGGCCTCATGAGACTTCCTATTCTTGTGGGAAAGACACACAACAAAATGAGTGAGTAAGCAAACGGGATCAGTGTGGATAGACCTCAGAGCTGTGAAGGGAATTGAATTATAAAATGACTATGGGTGGAAAGCAATTCTGTGAATAGGGTAGTCAGGGGTCCTCGTGTCCTGTATTCCCCGTCCTACTAGCCACCTGCCTGTGACAGGCAGATTCTGTCCTCTCAGCCCATGTGGTGTCCCCAGAAAGGGAAAACACTCACCAGCTAACAAGTCCCAACCACCCCATGCAGGAGACAAGACACAGTCTTGGGGCTTTTTTCCAAAGATGCTGTAATTCAGAGGGAGGGCCGATGAACTTGGCCAGCAGGCAGATGGCAGGTGCGCGATGCATTTTGGAACTCTTTCCTCTCAGAAAAGCAAGCTGCAGCTTGTAGAGAACATTAGATGTACACTTTCCACCTCTCCTCCCTTTGCAAACAAGTTGTTAGCAGTTTTACATTCTCCCTCAGGGGAATCAGCGTTAATTCACCTTGGCGCCTTTCTGGCACCAAGCCATCTACCTACTCCCGCTCAAGACTCTTTAGCCAAAGAAGAAGGAAAGGAAAGGAGGAAGGGAGGAAGAAAGGCAGGCAGGCAGGCAGGAAAGAAGGATAGAATGAAGGAAGGAAAATAAAACAGAAATTCTACCTCAAAAGCTTGCTAGAAAAAAGCCTGAAACTCACCCAATTAACCTCTAATGATGAGTGGGTTTTTTGGAGTCATGTGTGCCTAAAGATTTCCAAACACAATTTCTGGAGCTTTTGCTTCTTGTAGAGATTTAGGGGGAAAGTGCTTGGGGAGGGGTCTGGGCTTTCTTCACCATAATAACCTGACTTTCTTTTTTTTTAATTAAAATATTTTTTAAACATTTATTTAATTTGAGACAGAGACAGAGTTGAATGGGGGAGGGACAGAGAGAGAGGGAGACACAGAATCTGAAGCACGCTGCAGGCTCTGAGCTGTCAGCACAGAGCCTGACATGGGGCTCAAACTCATGAACTGTTAGATCATGGCTTGAGGCGAAGTCAGACACTTAACTGACTGAGCCACGCTGGTGCCCTAATAACCTGACTTTTCTTTTACTCCTTCAAGGGCTAATGGAAATATAGGTTCAAGGCATTCAAGGTTTTCCACGTCAGGTGTGGAGACGTTATTCCTTAGCCTGGAAAACAGCAGCATGTTGTATGATGTCACTTTCAACACCAAGCTTCCTCATTTGAATTTGACCGAATCTCTTAGTAATACCAATAGTAGCTCACATTAGTTGGGGCACAAGACCTCTGCCCTTACAAGCATCGTCTCCTGTAACTTGAATAACCTTGACCCCTGCAGAGACTCGCTGTTCCAGTACTGTCTTTGATGGGGGAGGCTGGTTTACCTATTTTTGGAATTCAGTATATCCAAAAGCCTGCATGTGTAAGCCACAGTCTTCCCGATCAGCTTTCTCAGTAAATCGAGGTGATATTTAGGTTTCCAGGCTGCTTTGCCCTCTTGCCTTATATCACAGCTGGTCCCCAACTTGCTCAGGGAAGAGGAGCGTGGGTCGGAACTCCAAAGGAGCTTATTCTACACAGGTGCATTATGCACCTGCCCACACAGCTGTATGGTTAGTCACATCCCCTTCCTTCACAGAAAACACTGCGTGTACTTTCATGACGTCCCCGAGAACAGACGCTGGGCAGGTGTTGGCCTCCCTTAAAAAATGGAAAGTGAGACCCACAAACAGAGTTTGCCATGGGAAGAAAGTCCAGACCATGTGTTTAAGAAGATGCAGAGCTCAGAACGCACCAAGTCCATCGTTCTGTCGGGCAGAAAATGGACATGGGAGCCCATCATTCCTGCTGCAGCTGACTGGATCGGATGGGGACCTGACCCAAGGGTGGCCATTAGATAGATGTATATGAGGCTTGACACAAAGGCTTTGCGACAGAGGCAAGGTCAATGTTAATGATGCACACCATAAGAGCTATTTATAAATCATTCACTAAGTCTCAGGCATTGTGCTAAGTGCCTGACAGTCATTATTTTTTTCTAATGTTTATTTATTTATTTATTTTGAGAGAGAGAGAGCATAAGCAGGAGAGGGGCAGAGAGAGAGAGAGAGAGAGAGAGAGAGAGAGAGAATCCCAAGCAGGTTCTACACTGCCAGCACAGAGCCCAGTGAAGGGCTCAAACTCATGAACCACGAGATCATGACCTGAGCCGAAATTAAGTCAGACGTTTAATCGACTGAGCCACCCAGGTGCCCCAACAGTCATTATTTTATTTAGCCCCACTGCATTAAGTATTGTCATCATCTTTTCATAGATGTGGAAACTAAATCACACAGAGATGAAGACAACTCTGTCAAAGGACATGTGTGCGCGCACATGAGTGAGAGAGAAAAAGGTATAATTCAGAAGTAAAATAAAGTGTTGTGGTTAATAGTATGCAAATGTTAATAAGAACACAAATGTCTGGATCTGACTTTTCATTACACTTGGCACTGTCCTTTTGTAATTCCTTAAACTGGGCCAGGAAACTGCATATTTCAAATGATTGCTATGAAATTTAGAGCGGCTGATACTCATCAAAAGTGTAGGACAGTGCCTGGCACCTAACATTATGTTCAATAAATATTAGTAAATAATACCATTCTTTTTCCATAACCACAAAGAACTCAATGATGCCATGTGATGGCAAAGTTGCCAAATCCAAATAAAATTACTTCTAGGACAACTATTGTGATTTTTAAAATATCTTCTAGGGGCACCTGGGTGGCTCAGTCGGTTGAGCGTCTGGCTTCGGCTCAGGTCATGATCTCACGGTTTGTGGGTTCGAGCCCCGCGTTGGGCTCTGTGCTGACAGTTAGCTCAGAGCCTGGAGGTGCTTCAGATTCTGTATCTCCTTCTCTCTCTGACCCTCCCCTCCTCATGCTGTCTCTCTCCGTCTCTCAAAAAATAAATAAAAAACATTAAAAACAATATATCTTCTAGATGGACGGGGAAGACCATTTTTTCCCACGAGGAGGGAGTGCCACATGGGCAGTTCTCCTGTTTTCTTTCTCTGTTCACTCACTCCTCCCTCTTTGTTCACTTGGTTGATATTTGTTGAACACCTTACATATGCCAAGTAATCTTCCCAAGCACCGGGAATATAGCAGTGAACAGAAAAACTTTCTTGGCCTTCACAGAGCCTACATTCAAATCTATTACTCAAATGAATAAAGTCATATTTCCTGCATGTTTGATCTTATTCAGTATTTTGATGACCTTCTGCTGTCCTTCTCCTGAATCTGGCACCGTCCCCTTGCACAACTTCAAGGCTACAGGGCCACAGTGGCAGAGGTGCGGGGAGGGATGCATCAGACTGGTGAGTCTGGGAAGTGATGCCGGACTTGGGGCCCAGCTCTACTCTTCTGCAGGTGCAAACATGCGTCCGTTCCGGGTGGTGGTGGTTGCGGGGCGTGGTGCTGTGTCTGTGGTCATCCACACCTGTCTATGACTGGGTCGACTGATTTGCCTAATTCTGGAGTCTAGTTGCATATATAAGCCTCATTCTCTAGTATCAGCTCCATCAGTGGGAGAAAAAGGTGATTTAGTTTCTTGGCTGCCTTATTCTTTTGTCTGATTTTTCAGTTGGCTCAGAACTTGATCCTGAAAGAGAAGTGCTGTTTACTGGGCTCTTTCAAATGCCAGAAGAAGCTTACCTTGTACAGTTACATTTGATATCCATAGTAGACAATATTTAATACGTGGCTAATGTGTAACTTCATATCCAACATTAGTCAAGTGTTGACTAATGTTCATTATGAAACAAATAACAAGAAAATCTCCTCCAGAGGAGTACACCAGCGATTTAATTTATGGAGCCAGGCATACAAGAGTCAGGAAATCAAAGGCATGCCTAACAGCTCAAGTGGGTGTTTTCTGTTGCCTGTTTACCATGGATAATGAACATTACTCCACAGCAAATGGCAGGCATTAAATTGTAATTTTACATTAATTATAACGTACATGTATAATGACATATTTGTTTTATAGGGGTACACACAGCTTATAGTCATTCTTAGTTCAAGTTTTATAATACCCAGGGAGGCTTGGCTTAGCTTAAGATGGTCTGACCAATGTTTTAAATGTCTGAAATTCAATTATATTTGACTCTTGAATGAACTGAGTTTGAATTGTGTGAGTTTGTTTATATCCAGATGTTTTTTGATAGAGTACAATAGTGTAAATGTACTTTCTCTTCTTATGATTTCCTTAATAATATTTTCTTTCTTGCAGATTACTTTATTGTAAGAATACAGTATATAATACATATAGCATACAAAATATGTGTTAATTGACTGTTTATGTTATCAGTAAGGCTTCTGATGGACAGTAAGTTGTTAGTAGTTAAGTTTTGGGGGAGTTAAAAGTTATACATGGATTTTTGACTGTGTAAGGGGTCAGGACCTTAACCTCTGCATTGTTCAAGAGTCAACTATAATGTCGATTTGTTAGTTTGAAAAGACAAGATCATCTCCATGGCAGTGGAGATGATTTGACAGTGAGATGGTGAAATGGACTAGAAAAATGGAGATTATGTCCAAAAACCAAAGGAAAATATTTTCTGTCTTCTGAATTGGAAGGTTTGACTCCCTGATCTGATCTTCAAGATCCCTTTCTTCTATATTTCTACAAATCCCTAAACTTCATAGCTGTCTCTTTGGCCAAACCACACAGAGTCTGTTTTTCTTACAAACCAACTGCTTTCCTCCAGCACAGGACCACACCTTCACTGATGGCAAAATGGAATGCTATGCAGCTACCCCTGTGATTGCTTCTTTTTTTTAAGTTTATTGATTTATATTTATTTTGAGGGGGGGTGCAGGGGAGGGGCAGAGAGAGAAGGAGAGAGAGAATCCCAATCAGGCTCCATGCTGGCAGCACAGAGCCTGATGTGGAGCTTGAATTCATGAACCGTGAGATCATGACCTGAGCTGAAATCAAGAGTCAGATGCTTAACTGACTGAACCACAGAGGTGCCCCTACCCTTGTGATTCTTTTTTTGAAATTTTTTAAAATCTTTATTTATTTTTGAGAGAGAGAGAGAAAGAAGGAGAGGGGTAGAGAGAGAGGGAGACACAGAATTTGAAATAGGCTCTAGGCTCTGAGCTGTCAGCACAGAGCCTGATGCAGGACTCGAACTCACAGACCATGAGATCTTGACTTGAGCCAAAATTGAATGTTTAACTGACTTAGTCACCCAAGTGCCACCCCCCCCACTTTGTGATTCTTAAGCCCTTTACATGCATGGAAATATTTTTGTATCTGCTAACCAACAACTTTTAAAAGTACTGGCATAAAAGCATATATAATGCTCCTTTATTCAATTCACAGAATTATGACAGTCACTTTGGTTATAATGTGACTTACGGTTTGCCAGACTTGAGTTTGTGTCCCACAAGCTTTATGTGCACTTTCCCCGCATCCTGCTCCTATGCTCTCCTCAGGCTCACCTTTCTCCACAGCCCACCTTCTCTAGTCCCTTCTTCAACCTGAGGTAATTGGTCACACCTGCTGGCCCAACTCTGAAACCCCTTGGGCAGCTCTTCATGATCAAACCTCTTAAAACAATAATTTCCTTCAAGCTAATGGAGGCGATGGTAGTAACAGACAAGATAGAACCATTTGTTTGTGTGTTCATTTTATTTAACAAGCTTCTTTGACTCCTTGATATATTGTAGACACTCCACTAGGGACTGGTCATGTAAGGATGATCAAGGCACTCTCCTGGTCCTGAAGGTACCCAGAAGTGAGATAAGGATCAGTAGTATCTGATGCTTGCTACCATCTCCTCCTCCTGTGCTCATGGCAGACACTAGTAATCAATCACAGCACTCCCCGCCATCCCCCATTGAACTTAGACTCAACATCATAGTCCATTTCAACCTAGCACTCCAAGCAACTGCTATTACTGAATTGGATCCAACGTGAGAGATCCAATGAGAGTACTTGCCAAGCCCAAAGTCAGACCTGGGATAGAGGATGGAATGGCGTGGATGGGGAGGAATGATAGACTCTTTCTCGAAAAATATAGTTAAAGTGGGCTTTGTGATCAATGGAACCTGATGGGCAAGCATTATTATGGTCAGTTTTCATCATCCCAGGTATCATGCTAAGAGATTTTATGTAAGGTCTCATGTAATCCTCATAGCAATCCTATGAGGTTGGTATCGCCATTATCCCAAGTTTGAAGAGAAACCTATGCAGAGCCAGGTTATAAAATGGCCCCAAATCTCACAACTAGAGTGATGAACTAGATGGAGTCAGAGTTAAGCCAACTTAGGAGTAACATGTTTCCAAAGTGGGGAGTGAGCCACTGGGACATTTTAAGCTTCTCCATACATTTATTTTTCATCCAAAACCAAAATAAAAGTGTATTATGTGGGTTGTCACTGGTACCCTCAGCCTGAATGTCAAAGGGTTACTTGTCACACAGCATGGGAGATGCCCCTGAAGTAGAGAGCCGTTCTCCAAGGCAGACGGTTGACCACGGTGCCCTCCTTCTCCCATCCTTTTCAGATATTAAGAGCTGCCGTTCACACAGGTCTGGCTATCCTGCTATCTTAGAAGAATCAGCAATACTTTCTATGGACATGGTGAGTGATCATGACAATATTTTGAACCACTGATTGGTTATAGAAACGCTCTGAATAGACTTGTCAAACATAAGGATAAGTTCCACATTTTTCTCTTACAAGAAAGGAGAGTTTGTGTTGGCAGACCTTTACTATGGCGACAAATGTTATGAAGCAGAGTTTTTGAAACAATAGGCATACTTCATCTGTCCCCTCAAGGTAAAGGTGACATTTTAACAAGTAACAAAGTCTTTCGAAAGAACACTGTGTATGAAAAGAGCGTTTTGAAAATGATTTGAATTTTTCATCTGTTGGTACAAATAGTATGAATGTGCCACATGTCAGCACTCTTTAAAAAGTTGAAACTATAATTTTCTGACCTGTTTAAAGAACTTCCAAACAAAGAGTTCTGGTGGGTTCTGAATTCCTTTGTTAAAAATACCAACAGTAGAAGAGTAGTTCAAGACCACTTTGTAAGGACAACTGATAGACATCAAGGAAGATAGAAATTTCCCAGCCAGGGGCGCATGGGTGGCTCAGTCGATTAAGCATCTGAGTTCTGTTTTTGGCTCAGGTCATGATCTCACAGTTTGTGAGATCAAGCCCGGCATCAGGCTCTGTGATGACCGTGATTGAGCCTGCTTGGGATCGTCTCTCTTCCTTTCTCTCTGCCCCTCCCTGCTGTGCTCGCAATCTCCCTCTCTCTCTCTCTGTCTCTCTCTCTCTCTCTCTCTCCCTCCCCTACCCTCCCTCAAATAAATTAATAAACATTAAAAAGAGAGAGAGAGAGAAATTTCCTGGCCAATTTCAACACAATCTGCATAATTTACAAATGAGACTAAAAAAATAAACTATCGTGATTTAGTGATTCCAGCCAGGGGTTCACCTCTTCTTTTGTCTCTGTGTCCCTCGGTGAAGGAACGTTGTCAGCTCTGATAGTCTGAAAACCAAGATTTGAACTCTTTTAAGCCTTCACTCAAAGCCAGCCAGAACCAGCTCATCAAGCTGATTTATCATAACAGCTTAAAGATTTACTAAACCGCGACTCCTGCTAAAACATATTAATTCTTTGTGATTAAAGCATACTATTTTTGTACAGTAGAAAGTAAAATCAGTTTAACAGTATTGTTTATTTCATCTTTCTCTTCATTTTTCAAATGTTCTTTTTGTTGTTTTTACTGCATAGAATACATTGGCAGAGTCGTCTGTGTGTAATTTATAAACATATATGCATATTTTGGGGCATGCTTAAAATTTCCTTCATTAAAGACGTAAGACAACACAGACTTTGCGCAGCCTTGGCAGTGTTCCCGCAGCTGTGAGAATGGGAAGGAAGTGAAGGCACATCAGTCAAATTACTGACCTGATAGCTTTACCTATAATCAGGCGAATTCCATTCTATAACTTGAATCTAATTGTGTTTGGCCACCCTTTAGATTCCTCCCCAGCAGCCAGGAGTCCTAAAGTTTGGCCCAGGGTAGTCCCAGAGATTGACTGCTCAGAGCTCATTCTCAGCGGGTAGCTGGGTTGAGAAGAAAAACAAATTGAGGAGGGAGCTCTGTTTCCTGATAGGGCTAACAATGGCTCCCTGAGCGGGCTGGGGTGACCCTGACCCTCCATTGTCCCAGCCCAGCTCAGTGTGGTCCCTGGCCACACTCTACCCCTGCCAGCTAGACTAAGAGGCTGGCCTTCCTTCCCTTCTATCAGCACAGATAATCCAAGTGTCAACAGAGGAATCATGAATAGTTAACATAATCCCCTCACAATTTAACAAGAGAAGATTATCTGGAAGCCTAAGTATTGCACGGAGCTGTTTGAACTTGACCAGCCCTTCTCACACCGTCTGGGATCACCTTCTGTCTCCCTCCTCTCTTCCCTCTTTGGGAAGTTTGGACACCTCAAGCCTCTACCCATGAGGCTTGTTTTCAGGTGTTCACCTGTGCAGGCAATTGGCAAACTGACTTTCTACCTAAAAGGCTGGCTTACTTTCTTGCTTTCTTTCTTTTTTTATGTTTATTTCTTTATTTTGAGAGAGAGAGTGGGGGAGAAAGAAAGCCAAGCAGGCTCCGCACTGTCAGTGTGGAGCTGGGTGTGGGGCTTAACAAACCACGAGATCATGACCTGGGTGGAAACCAAGAGTAAGACGCTCAACTGACTGAGCCACCCAGGCACCTCTAGAAGGCTTTCTTTAATCCATCCCCTCCGACATCAGCTCGGAATGTCTTTGAGCGTCTGCATGCAGTTAGCGAACGGAGCATCTGAGTATCCAGGACTCTTTAGAGGCATTTATTCACCTTCCAATCCACAAATACCTCCTCTATTACATGAATTGTTTTCCCTCTGGCTCTGGAATTTTCCCTCAAGTTACTCTTTCAGCAAGCTCTGTCTCTCCTAACCCCGCGTTCCTCCCCAGTCTGTTTTTTTCCCTTCCCACTTCTTTTTCCAATCTCAGAAGAACCTTAACGTTAAAACAAGATTGTTCTTGGTGGTGGCAGCAGGTGATTGAAAAGCATGAGTGCTCCCATTTTTCTCTTTTAGAAACAAATGCTTTGACCATAAGCAAACCAAATCTGAAGTGATAGAAGCCAGAAGAGTGTTTATCTCTGGAGGCAGAGGTGGTATTGTCTGCAATGGGCAGGGGGAGAATCTTCAAGGATAATGAGAATGTTCTATAATGGTCGGGATCATGATAATAAGGGTGTACGTGGGGTGAAAACCCATTGAGCTGTATACTTAAGATTTGTACGCTTTATTGTAGGAAGATTATATGTCAAACTTTAAAAGGAAGGTAAAACACAATAAGCTACATCCCTCAGGGTTTGGGTGCTCCGAAGCCAGATAGGTGCTCAGACTAAGAGACCCCTAAGGTCAGAGCGAGCTGTCGGCCACTAAGCAGACACTCTTTACCTGTCCCTATCCCAGTTTTGCTGAGCTTCGTGGAAATCGCTGGGTGGACTGAGCCAGGACTGACCCTCAGCAGACCCCAGAACTTTAAAAAACCTTCTTGGACTTCATTATCAGCCAGGTATAATGCCATGTTCTGTGTATAATCTCGTGTCGTCCTCATAATAACCCTGTGGTGGGATTATTAGCCCCTTGCTCGGGTAAGGAACTTGAGCCCGCGAGGCTAGGTAGGCAGACACACAGATCTTCGCGTGGCAAACCCTGTGCTCTCTTTACAACCCCACAGAATTGGCCTCTCAATTGGAATGTCCTCATGGGCGATTTATTTTCTTTCAAAAATGGCATTTTTCTTCTCTGCTAGTGGCTATCTCACTCCTTACTGTCTATCATGTCAGTAGAAGAGCAACACATTGATTGATGGGATGAGTTCCTTGGGAAATGTTGCACTGGGACCTTGCCCTCCTTTTTCCTCACCAATGAAGAAGAATGGGACAAAAAATAGAGTGTAACTTAGGGGCCAAGAGAGGACTCCTGTCTGCCAGCGGCTTCCCTCCAGTTGTGTCAGCACTGACTGGCAGCCAGCACCCGAGGTGTTCACTCAGCATTCCTGACCTCTTGGGAAAGGGTGCTTTAACTTTTTAAAAAAATATTTACTTATTTTTGAGAGAGAGCGAGAGACACCATGAGCAGGGTGGGGCAGAGACAGGGAGGGAGACACAGAATCTGACGCAGGCTCCAGGCTCTGAGCTGTCAGCACACCGCCCAATGCAGGGCTTGAATCCATGAACCATGAGATCATGACCTGAGCTGAAGCCAATCAGGTGCCCCATGAGGTGCTTTCACTTTTAAAAAGTATAAGTGAATAGGGTTGAATTCATACCTTCTTCTCAGAGTGACCTATACTGGCTTCTTTACATAGTTGCTTTTCGAGACACGAGTCCTGCTGGTGTTTTGAAATCCTGCACACATTTGAGCACACCCAGCTCTCCCAGTGGGTAGAATATGAGGCTTTGATTGCCAGGGGTCCTAACAGAACATTGGGGACTATACTGCCTTTAGCATCTTAGAGCCTATTCCATACTCTGGGCTGCCTTTTGGCCATTTCAAGTTCTTCAGCAATTTACTTAACCTCTCTGAGCCTCATTTTTCTCATTTGTAAAATGAAGGTGGTTACTTGAACAAACACTATAACAATACTCTTAATTGGGCCTGCGTTATGTGCCAGGCACTTTTCTTACTTGGACGTATTTTCATTCTTACAACAATCCTATGAACTCAGAAGCCTCATTTTGTCCTGTTCACAGACTGATAAACTGAGGCCCATGCCCGTAGTAAGTTGTAGAGTCAGGATTTAATGAGGTCTACCTGACCCAGAGCTTTAAAGTCTTAACTTCCATGTTTCTTCTATTACTACCTCAAAATGTTGTTGCAAGCCACGTATAATATTTGTGACAGCACTTGGTAAACAATAAAATAAAATCCAAATATTAATGTCACTATTGTCATTCTAACGACATGCCAGGAGACTTAGAAATACAAGATAGAGTCTAGGCCTTGGAGGAATTTACAGTCACAAAGATTAGAAAACATATACACAACGTACACATCCACACTGAAATATAAACTTGAAATGCCCAACTATGTCCAGCACATAAACAACACAAACTATCCAAGGAAGTCATACGTGCGCCCAGGGGACGCTGGGATCTCTAGGACATCTGGAGTCTGATGGCACTGCTGTGACAATACCTCCCAGGAGTAATCTGCTGTCTGCATTTCAGGTGGGGAATGGCCTGTTGTGTTTCAGGGGCACCCGGGGTGGGAGCTGAGAGGCCGGGGTGTCTTAGAAGAGAGAGCACACATCAAGTGTGGTGCTCAGTACGAGACAGTGGAGAGGCGAGAAAGGCGCTTGCCAGGGGCCTACAAGGCCATATTATCCAAGGTCCTAATTGGATTTGCAACACCGTAATGAATGGCTGTGGGTGTATGAAAACGGACGTGAGGTGATTCAAAATACATCAGAGGAAGACATACCAAAAAGGATGATGAAAAAGACAGCCCAAGGCAAGGAGTGTGTTGCTTATGGTTCAGGGAACCGATGGACAGGCTTCTGGAGGAAGAATCCGTGACGGTTTGGGGAATGAGGTAAAAGGAAAAATCTGTGTACTGGGTCAGGCCCCTAGAGGGCTGGGCAGTGTCTGTGGGGCTCACCACCACCCTCCCAGAGCCTGGGGCTTTGCAGGCAGACCATAAATATTTTTTGATCAGCAGGGATCATTGAAGGACACAGTAGGTACAAGACGTAAAAAAAAAAGGAGTCAAGGATTACATTCACAGGACACTAATTACTACCGAGGGACCAGGACACCAGAGAAACCACTGATTATGTGAAATTGAAGAGCTGACATTCAGGAAGAAATTCAAGATCTTAAGAAAATTTGGTAGTGACAGGTATCACTGGTGATTCTCGGCTGGAAACAAGACGAGAAATTCAGAAAGTATGAGCGGCCCGGACTGGGATGGAGATTTGGGAGTCTTGTGCACAAGCGTTCATCAGGACTGTGATGTGCAAACAATGGAAATCTACTTCAGCTGATTTATAGAGAAATTAATTCACTGAAATAATAGTACTTAATGCACAGAGTCGCTGAGAGATTTGGAGCGCCTGGCAAAGGGGTCGTGCATTCAGAAAGCAGGTCGTGCTGGGGGACCTCCCTTCCATTCCTAACGCTGTGGGTGCAGGGCCTTGGGCGTCCCCACCAGCACCCTGGCACTGCTGCCCCTGTGAACAGGTTGTAGAGACCCCGTCTACCACCAGGAAGCATCCTCCGCTGTCCTTGAGTTTTGTGTCAGGGCCCCCAGTCACTGCATATAACGGACAGAACACAGACCATTAGCACGCCAAGCAGCCAGAAAAGCCAGGAGAAGGGGATTGGAACTTCCGTGGCGGGACAGGGCTTTGCTTCTCACAAGATGACTGCAGTGGGAAAGGTGGTTCAGACCCTGCGGCCCAAACCGCACGCATTTCTTTCGAGAGGAGCGTGGTTTGATCAGAGCACACAGGGCCAGTTCACCCGCCGGGTGCTGGCTTCACCCACGGAGAGCACCGGTGGGTGCTGATGTGGTTGGCCGACCTCTCAGTGCTTGCAAACCATCTCCCTCTGACCCCCATTTAATGCCTGTACTTAAGATACATCCATTTACGTTAAAGAGACTGTTCCAGTTGAAAATGTAAATATCGCTGGAAAGAAACAAACTTCACTTTGTTATCACTACTCACCTTTCCTGCATTAATTTTCAGGTCTCGAGGGTGGAAGCTGGCCCCCAAGTTTTCCCTGAGCTAGATAGAACACCCTCGTACAGGGCTGTCTGCCCTTGCTTGGGGACCCCCAGGTGTTTGTTTTTTTTCCTCACTGTGTACTCTGAGTGGCTTGATCACTTTGTCACAACATGTCCAACATGCTAAGGGTTGTGAGGGCAGAGAAATGATAGAATGGAAAGAGACCCGTTTGTCGGGCAGCTCCTCCTTTGTGCAATGCAGGAGGATGGGGCTGGGATGGGGCCTCTGGAGACCGACAGCTCCCTCCACACCGTGTCGTCTCATCGCGAATGGAGCAGGAGCCTGAGTGTCACAGAACAGGGGAAATTCACACGTTCAGTCCAATGGGTTGAAGGAATGAAATACCTTTGGGGGATGGTCCCAAGATTAGGCCTTAGCATCATTGTGCTGGATTTTTCTGGGAGAGGATGTGCACTGAGGAGAAACATAGAAAGCCATAGAACACCAACCCCTGTCTCATGACTTCATCTAAGCACCTCGATGCTATTTGTCAGCCATCTTTTGGTTACAAGTAACAGAAATGTGGGGGCATCTGCCTGACTCAGTTGGTTGGGCATTTGACTTTGGCTCAGGTCACCATCTTGCAGTTCATGAGTTCAAGCCCCACATCAGGTTCTGTGCTGACAGCTCAGAGCCTGGAGCCTGCTTTGGATTCTGTGTCTCCATCACTCTCTGCCCCTCCCCAACACATGCATGTGCGTGCTCGCTCTCTCTCTCTCTCTCTCTCTCTCAAATAAATAAACATTAAAACATACACACACACACACACAAAAATAAATTACAAAAACCCAAATCACCTGGCCTAATAGAAAATGGAAATTGTTCATGGGCATGGAAAGCATACAAGTTCTCTTAGTCTCTCTCCCTCTCTCTCTTCATCTCTCAGCTTGGCTTTCCTCTGTGTCTGCTTCACTCCCAGGCACCTGTCCAGGCCTGGTGGCAGAGGTGGCCGGCACGGTGCTGGACTCCCATCTTACCCTTACCAGCTAATCATCCCCCACCTCACCAACTGAAGCAGCAGGCGTCTTCACCAATAGTCTAGTGGTTGTGACCAAGGGGCTGCAGTGCCCCAAGTTCACACCCAGAGATTCACCAGCCTCATCTCCATCACAAAGCCTGAGAATGCCCCCAAGTGCTGGCACCAAAGGAGGGGGTTCCTGGAGAGGCACACCTCCCAACTTCCACTTGCATGGAGGCTTCATAAAGAGGGAGTTGGTCTTTGTTTCATTTTTAATTTGCTTTGTTTACAGCTGCATTCCCAGGGCTTCAAACAGGGCAGAGCATATGGTAGGCACACTCAATAATTATACTTGTTGAATGAATGACGGAATAAATGAAGAAATGTCCCTGTGGTCCGGGAAGCTGCGGAACGAGAGAGTGCGTGCACCGCGGTTACAGACTCGCGGAGGAAGCAGAATCTCTTGTCCTTTAGATGAGTCAGGTGTCACTCGGTCAATGACACATGACTTCTGCAATGTTGGTGCTCACTGCCTGTCAGTCACAGAGTTAAATGGAGCCCTGGAACACAATCTTTAATAAGGGCAGAGCTTTTACAGTCCCGATGCTCACGGTCCTCCTGGAAAGAAGGATGATGTGTCCTTTTTCTTACAGGCTTGTGTCTACAAGATAGATGTGCCTCACGCATCGCTGCCCTTTCTTACCACCACCCCCACTGCGCAGGGAGAAGCCAGTGGGACCATATGCGCTCACCGGGAATTCATGGCCCTGCTCGGGTAGGAGCATGCAAGGTGGCCTTTGGGAAGAATTGCTCAATGGAAACTGGGTCTTACGTTCTCTCTCATCAACATGCTAAGCCATTCCCCCCGAGTGTATTTTGGGGAGGACATGTACCTCAACCCCCCCCTTATCTCCCAGCATCATTAGCCCCATTTGGCTTCCCTGGCACTTGGAACATGGGGACTTTTTCCATTAACAAGTAAGAGACTGTCCTCAGTCAACTCAGCCAAACTTGGATCTCTCCAGAAAAGGCTGCAAGGACACTGGAACTGGAAACACTCTGAGAGACAAAACCAAAAACAGCCCTCAGAAAAGACACAGCGACACACTGCCTGGTTCATATGCACCCAGTGTATTTTGCCATTGTGGAAACCGAGCTTAATTTGTAACATGATACAGCTATTTAGCATCTCTTTCCCCTCCTCCTCCTCCTTCTAGTTAATTCTGAGCGGAGATAAATCTTGAAAACAGACTTGGAGGGCACAGCAGGAGGGCCGGCAAAGTCATTTGGGTTGCAGCTACCACGGTGCCCCTTTGCTATTTTCTGAGCAATTAGGACTGATGCAAGGAGATAAAGTATTCCTAAAGTGACTCCTGAACGTTAAAGCGCCAGGACATGTGGAAGGCGTAGCTCCTGAGAGGGGGCTCCTTGGGCACCCATGAGTGTTGAAGATCTCTGGTGCCCCACTAAGTGTCCTGAATACTACCAGAAGGGCAGGTAAAAAGACCTACACTCAGCAGGTTGTCAACCTTTTAGCTCTTACAGCATTCCAGAGAAGTAGGCGAGCCGAGCTCCTGAACTGTCAGCTCCAAAGCTGGAAACAAAGGCTCCAGGAGCAGAACAATTGCCCCCAGGCAACCTGTCTGAGTCCCTGACAGAAGCTCAGGTTCTTTGTCTGCAAAAACGTCACGCGCTGCAGAGCGTTAACCTCCGTATCCCTCCCTTAGTATTAAGGTTTTTATCCTTGGTATTTTCTTTCCTCCACGCAGCCACCTCCGCTATTACCTTTGTCTGCTATTATTAATACTCTCCTTTTGACCTTCACCTGCCTTCAGACAGCCCATGTTTCTTTGAATAAGATGCACCACTGTTTTATATAATGCTCAAAAAGAAGAAATATTGCCAATTACACATGATGTGACATTGATCATGACTTCAGAGAAGTTAAAATGTGGAAAAACAAGGATCCTGTGGTCCTTAAAATGTGACATATTATTTGTTTGCCCAGTTTCGGAACTCCCTGTTTTCTTCAAGAAACAGGTTTGGGGAAGTGCTACTTCCTTCCCTCCAACCTTGTGGTCCTACTGTAAGTTGTCAGTCGTGGGCTCTGCTCCTTGGGGGTCCAGAATGTGAGTATGAAACCCAGATGGGGCAGAGCATCGAACTGCCCTGGGATTCCAAACATTAGAGTGAGAGAAGAGAGTGCTTTCTCTCAGGTGACAAGGAAGAATGGGTCCTGAAGGTTTGGGCAGCCAAGGGGTCAGCCTGAGGGAGTTGAGAAAATGAGCCACTCTTCCTATGAGAGGGAGATAGGGCTTAACTCTTTGAGTGCACTTGTCTCTGAGACCAGCTACAACAGCACTAATAAGTCCCCCTTCCCAATAAGAGTGAGTTTCTGTCCCTTGCTACACGAATCATATTTTCAAAGACATCTAGGGAGCAGCTAAGCCAGCAGAATCTCTTCCCATCCCCTTCAGTCTGGAGCCCGCGGAGCCCACTGTGATGTGAAGCAGTGTTCAGATGACTAATGTACCCCTACTCATAAGACCTTAGGAGTTCAGCCACCGTCTTTCATTCCCAAGGGCTTGTGAACACGATTGTTCAAGTTCAGCCTGCTTTCTTTGCTGAGGAAGTAGTTTGTGTTTGTTTCTGTATCTGTTTTTCTGTTTATTAAAAAAAATTTTTTTTTTTGAGAGAGGGTGAGCGTGAGCAGGGGAGGGGCAGAGAGAGGGAGAGAGAGAATCCCAAGCAGGCTCCATGCTGTCAGCACAGAGCCTGATGAGGGGCTCCAACTCAAGAATCATGAGATCATGACCTGAGCTGGGATCAAGAGTTGGACACTTAACCGACTGAGCCACCCAGGCGCCCCTATTTGTTTATTTTTAACAATGAATTCCAATTGTTTTAAAGAAAGAGAAAACCAAAATACCTCTGGTGATGACGGGGTGGGGAGGAGAGAGGTTAAGGAAAAAAAAAAGAGGAGGAAAAAGAACAATAGCAACAACAACTGGAAAAAGAACAACAATTTGATTTTCTCTCCTAAAGTTCCTTCTGTTGACAATGAATTCCTGACACTTTTTCAAAAACTGGCCCATGCGGGGGTGGGTAAACGTAGGGGTTGAAAATTAAGTTCACTTCTTGGGAATTGTAGAAATAAAGATGTGGGCAAACAAAGCCCAACAGAACCTGCAGTTGCTTTCAGATTATAATGCTTCCAGATTTCTCAGGTTCGCTAATGAATACTTTAAAAAACTTTTCTACATAAAACCAAAAAAAAAAAATCATCAGGGAATCATGCAGATCCACTTACCCTATTTAACTCTTCAAATGCTCCCAGAGCCTCTGATTTTCTAGTACAGGGAAAAGGAAGTGGAAAATTGCTTTTGTACAATAATATTCTTGGGCAGCACCCACCTTGCCGTGTCCTCATGTGTAGCTTGGAGACTGATTCCCGAATGCTCTCTTATTCAAAAATCCAATCCCCTTAGAAACCAGGAAGAAAATGAATAGGGGCGAAAGCCCATTTTACTAGTATAAAGATCAAAACCTTTATTACACAAATGTTTGTCCTTCAGTGCCTTTGAAGTCAGAAATATTCATTATGAATTGGTGTTAATCACGTATTTCTGCAATATTATTTATCTAGATGGATCCCGAAGTTGGAGAGTTGTCTCACATTAAATGACAAAAAAGGAAAAAAATGATTGCTTCCTCTTCCTGAACCTAATAGTAATTTTGTTACCTTTTTTTCTTTCTTGTCTTTGCTTTTCAACAACACTGAGTTATAGTGTTTTCTGAGGGTTATTTAACTTTTTACATGGGAGAATGTGGAATGGGGTGGTACTATTACTTTATGGGTCTTTGATCAGAGCTTTCTCCACAAAGAATGCCTTTTGTTGGAAAATCCAGAATGGGAGAAAGGCATGGCGCTCCATGGGGCCATCATTTAAGTATGATGATTCCATCAGGTCTGTCAGGAAGTGTAGCACTGTCTCTTTTCTTTCTAGAGGACGAAACTAAAAGGAGACTGAAACATAATCGCCACATGAGGCAGGATCCCCAGGTTTTGAAGTTACCTAAGTGATAACTTTTATTAATCTGATCTGTTTGTGAAAATACTCCCCCCATTAGATTAGGAGCAAGAAATAATGCTCAATGCCTTTGGTGTGGGTCTAAGATTTCCACAGGACCACCCTGTTTCTCCCTGTGTCTTTACATCTGGAGTCACAGAAGCTTCCCCATACCACCTCTGTCTGCTCTGGTTTCTGAACTAATTTACAAAGAGTCAGTCCCCGTCACTCCCTTCCTGTTCCAAATTATGACAGTGACGCTGAAAAGGAATGCCTGCTGTGAAGGAATCCAGTGGCTGATATTCTCCTGTGAACATCAGAGTGCCCCCTCCCCCCACCAGCGCCCTCTTATTGGGTGTGAGCCAGGAGCCCCCACTTTTCTGGTCCTCCAGTCCCTGGTAGACCTTTCACCCCCATCCACCTGGCTGAGGTTCTTACAACTTCCTCTCCCAAGGGTGATCTCATGAATATCTAGCTTTCTTGCCTTCTCAGCATCATTTCCCCTTTCCTCTGGTGTCAGCCAGTAGTTTAAACTTTAGTAAGGCAAGGGGCACCTAGGTGGCTCAGTCAGTTGAGTGTCTGGCTTCGGCTCAGGTCATGATCTTATGGTTCATGGGTTCGAGCCCCACATCAGGCTCTGTGCTGACAGCTAGCCTGGAGCCTGTCTTCAGATTCTGTGTCTCCCTCTCTCTCTGACCTCTCCCTGCTCATGCTGTCTCTCCCTCTTTCCCTCAAAAATAAATAAGACATTAAAAAAATTAAACTTTGGTAAGGCAAAGTGCCATGTTCATAGTTTGTGTGGTTGGGTAGTTGTGATGTGTCAGCCCCCACTCTAGCAGCTCACGCAAGGCCCAAATCTGGCCAATTGTTGTTTTTACTGCTTTGGCCGTGGTGGTGAGTTCAGAGATGAGCACATGACAAATTTGATCCAATGAGAATCAGTCCTGGGACCTGGGATAAAATTGTTGGTAAGACAAGCTCTTTTCACGACATCATTTCTCAGCCTGTAAGTCCAGGTGATTCTTTGTCGTGGAGGGGTTGTCCTGTGCATTATGAAATGTTTGACAACGTCCATGGAAAGAACCCCTCCACCTCCATGTGTGACAACCCCAAATTTCTCCTGGCACTGCCACATGTCTCCAGGGGGAAAGAAGAGCAAAACTGTGCATGGCCAACAACACTGTGCTGCATGGAAACTGCGATGGTGCCAAGAGCTGCTGGGAACTTCGTGTGAAGAACATTGGCCTGATGTTGATGCCACACACAGGAAGGTTGAGCCAAAAGAAGACACAGGTTATTACCAACTGACATTCTTTAGGCTTCTAAATTTTTCGTGCATTATACCAGTTCCACTCATCTGTGGGACTGAGAACAAGGTGAAGAGCCCCATTCTCGACACGTCTGTACAACAGTGTACTTATGTAGGCTTTAACCAAGCTCATAATACATGAACTATGAGCAAAATCCATAGAGATTAGAAAGAAAAAAAAGTGGCCTTGTTTGTGGACAGTATAATCTTCTAGATAGAAAATTCTAACAAATCTATTTAAAAACTTATTAGAACTAAAGTAAAGTTAGTTAGGTTCAAAGATAAAAATCAATATACAGATTTCAATTATATTTCTATATACTAGTGATGAATATTATAAGTTACAACTTACTTATCTTTGAGAGAGAAAGAGCATGTGCAGGTGTGCAGGAAGGGGCAGAGGGAGAGGGAGAGAGAATCTTAAGCAGGCTCAGCATGGAGCCTGACATGGGGCTTGATGCCTCAACTCTGAGATCATGACCTGAGCCAAAATCAAGAGTCAGATGCTTAACTGACTCAGCTACCTAGATGCCCTATAAATTATAATTTAAAACAGTATTTAAAACTGTATCAAGCATATGAAATTCCTAGGGATAAATGTAACAAAATACATGCAGAACTTGGATCTTGAGAATTAAAGGCCCTGATAAGAGGAGAGCTGTATCAGATAAATGGTCAGATAGCAAGTCTCTTCATGTTGATATATAAATGCAGTGCATCCTAATCAAAAGCTTAGCAAGCTTGTTTCCTTTTAAAAAAGATGACAAGTCATTTCTAAAATGTATAGGAAATGCAAAAGATCTAGAGTAGCCAATTTTACAAAAAAGAACAAAGTTGGAATACTTACACTATCTGATTCAAGACCTTTTATGAAGCTATAGTAATAAAGACAATGTGATATTACATAAAGAGATTGACATATAGATCCAAGTTACAGAATTGAGAGTCCAGAAATATACCCAAATTTATTTGGCTAATTGATTTTTTTTTACAAAAGTGTCAAGACAATTCAAGGAAAAAGGATAATCTTTTAACAAATGGTGCTGGAACAATTAGACACTCATATGCCAACAAACAAAGAAATCTCATTAGTTATCTAACATTGTATACAAAAATGAATCATATATCTACATATAAAATATAACATTAAGAAATTCTAGAAGAAAATTTAGGAGATCTTAGCGATCTGGGGTTAAGCAAACAATTTTAAAAATGGGAGTTGGGGACACCTGGGTGGCTCAGTCAGTTGAGTGTCCAACTTCAGCTCAAGTCATGATCTCACAATTCATAGGTGTGAGCCCCATAGTGCACTTGCTGCTGTCAGTGCACAGCCTGCTTTAGATCATCTGTCCCTCTCTCCCTTTGTCCCTCCACTACTCATGCTCTCTCTCTCAAAAATAAAATAAACTTTAAAAAGTCAGGACTTGAAAAGCAGGAAGTATAAAATAAAAAAAATACTAACTTGGATTTCATTAAATTAAAAATACCATTTTTACTGGTACCATTTTAGTGGTATTTTAATGCCACTCTTTAAAAACACTATTAAGCAAATGAAAAGGCAAGATACAGGTTGGGAGAAAATATTTGCAAAAACATACTAGCTAAAGGACTTGTTTTCAGAATATATGAAAATTTCTTTCAACTCAACAGAAAGAATACAAGCAACCTAGTAGAAAGTTGGCAAAAGGTACTTTTGAACAGGTACTTCATCAAAAAAAGTACGTGGATGGCAAAAAAAAAAAACATGAAAAGATGCTCAAAATCATTAGTCTTTTAGGGAAATACAACCTAAAGGTAAATGATATATTACTATATATCCACCAAAATAACTAAAATTAAGAACACTGATAATCCCAAGTTTTGACAAGGGTGTAGAGCAACTGTTACTCTCCCAATTTGTTGCTGGGAATGCAAACTAGTATCACCATTTAAAAAAAGAGGTCAGCAACTTCTTAAAAACCAGATCATCACTATAGAAATTAGCAATTTCTAGCTATTTGTCCAAGAGAAATGAAAACATATATCCATACAAAGATGTATGTGACATTCTTTTCAGATTTACCAATAATATCCCAAACTGAAAATAACCCAGATGTCCATCAACAAGTGTATGGATAAACAAATTGTGGTATATCCATTCAATGGAATAGTATTTAGTAATAAAAAGAAATGAGCTAATGATACATGGTCTAAATGTTGCATTATACTAAGTTAAAGGAGCACCACAAGAAAGACTACATACTTTATTTATATAATATACCAGGAAAGGGACAATCCTAGTAATATAAAGCAGATCAGTGTTTATTAGAGGTCAGTGGATTGAGAAGATTGACCTCAAAGGGCCACAGAAAAACTGCTGGAGTAATGGGAGTGTTTCCCTATCTCTTTTGGTGGTAGTTACCTAACTATCATCACATTTGTAAAAACTAATCAAATTGTACACCTAAAATAGATGCATTTTAACATACGTAATACTATCTTAGTGAAGCTACCTCCAAAACTCAAGGCATCTACAACTATATTGTATGAAAATAGGAAGGATGCTATGAATCAGGGGTCAGAAATTGTTTTCTATAAAAGACCAGAGAGTCAATATTTTAGCTCTTTCAGGCCATGCAGTCTCTGCCACAATACTAACCTCTGCCTTTGTAGTGCTAAAGTGGGTATAGATAATAAATAAGTGAATAAATATGGTTGTGTTCCAAAAAAGCTTTAAGGATACTAAAATTTAAATTTTATATAATTTCTACATGCTATAAAATATTATTCTTCCTCTGATCATTTCACCCAGTCATTTAAAAATATAAAAGTCATTCTTAGCTAGTGGGCCATACAAAAACAGATGGTGGGCCAGATTTGGCCCACAGGCTGTAATTTGCCAACTCCTTCTATAAATATATATTAGTAAAAATACAACAATTATAATGACTATATCAAAGAGGTGATGATGCAGGTGGCATTTCTAATACTCCCTTCATATTTACAAGTTAGAGATCTATGAAGACTAGAGATAACAAGCTTTACTTTTACTTATTCTTCAATGAGTTTTTCCAGTAGTTCATATTTATTTACAGTATTAATATTACTTTTGAAGCAGTGGGCTTAAAAACTCAAGAATTACTTTATTAAATAAAGTTCAACTTTCAGAATTTAGAACATACATATAAATTCACTTTCTCTTATAAAAAGACATTTCCATCGAATTCATCTCCTTTGCCTTCTGTCTCATTCATAAGGTTAAAATAGAGTCTTTCTACTTGCTCTACCCTCTGGAATGTTCTTCCTTCACATAACCACTGTATTTTTGTGTCTGCTCAAAAACCTCTTACTCATAAAGCCTTCAGCAGTAAGCCCTTCTCCTTACCCTTTTACCTGGCTTCCCTTTTTTTTTTTCCCCATAGCACTTATTACCATCTGTCACATTGTATGTTTACTTGTTTATTTGCTTATTTTGTCTCTTCTCACTGGAATGACCTTTACAAAGAAGGAGACTTCACATTTTTCCAGGTGTAATCCCAGTGCCTAGAAAAATGTCTGACAAATAGTAGGTGCCCAATATGTGATTTGATGGACAAATAATTGGAGTGCAACAAAGAGTGTGTGTTTTATGAGAACCTCATCCAACAACTGCCATGTAGTGAGCAGAAAGTTATGGCACCACCATCCTGAAACACCCAAAGAAAGTGAGAGAAAACACCACTTCACATCCACATGACCATGCCAGTCAGGAAGGTGACTAGGTCACACTAAGAGAGGGTGGTGCTTGTATCCTTGAGGACCCCTAATAGAAAAATATTTCCTTACAAGGTTTTGAGCAACTGCCATATTGGAGAATGTCCAGTAATCATGTTGTCTGCTGAAAAAGTAATGGCCCCGAGTCTCCCTTTCCCTCAGCTTAACTTAATTCCTAACATTGTCTTGTTAAAATTATTGTAATTTTTTAAACGTTTATTCATTTTTGAGAGACATAGAGACAGAGATACAGAGACAGAGCATGAGTGGGACAGGGACAGAGGGAGAGGGAGACACAAAACGTGAAGTAGGCTCCAGGCTCTGGACTGTCAGCCCAGAGCCCGACGACAGGCTCAGACCCATGAACTGTGAACTGAAGTAGGACACTTAACCGACTCAGCCATTCAGGCATCCCTTGTTAAAATTATTGCAAATAAGGAGGGCAAATTGTTCAGTAGGAGGGTATTTCCCAGGCTTCAGAAAGGAGGTTTGAATGAAGAATTGCGTGTTCAATTCCCAGAAGGCAACTTAAGCCTTCTGAGTTATGGATGCCCATAGCACAGAGGTTATAATATGTTTTATTTCTTGATAAAGTACATTTCACTGTCTCAGAACTGCAATGTCCAGTGTAGAAATCTACGCCTTTGAAGTTCTTGACATATAATGTTGACATTTTCAGACTCTCAGTTGCATGATGAAAGATTACAATGATGGTGGTGAACAAGAATGACCTATAGAAAGACATTTTCTGAAGTGGCAAAAACATTTTTTTTAATGGATGGAGAACTTTTCGTTTAAACTTTGAGTTAATCATAAAGGAAAAAAATAAAATATAAGTGAAACATACAAATTGATTCTAATTTTCTTTACAAAATCTTATAGGAACTAACAGATATAGACCTGGAACAAATTTGTATTTGAGACACTTTCCTCTTTTGCCGTGGCACTTGAAAATATTTTCATGGGGAAAATATGGTCGTGTTTTCTTAATACTTAATAATTGTGTCCCAATGAGTCTGACGTTGACGTCACAATCAGAGCTTGGCTACATTTGAATTCAGAGACGGTTGTCTAAATACTTAGGTTCTGACTCTTCACCTTGGAAGTCAACATTGATGAGTTCTCTTTCCTCTCTCTGTCTCTTTATGCCATATATGATATTTATCTAATTCTAAGACACACCTTTTTGTATTTCAATATTCCTGAAATCAGAATATTTTATAACATGTGGCATCTCCCAACTATACTTGTCAGCATGTTTTCTTTCTTTTTTTAATAAATTAATTTTATTTATTTAAATGTTTATTTATATTTGAGAGAGATAGAAAGTGTGAGCAGTGGAGTGGCAGAGTATGAGGGAGACACAGAATCCAAAGCAGGCTCCAGGCTCTGAGCTGTCAGCACAGAGAGCCTCACATGGGGCTCGAACCCACAAACTGTGAGATCATGACCTGAGCTGAAGTTGGAAGCTTAACTGACTGAGCTACTCAGGTGCCCCATTATGTTTTCTTTCTTTATGGTACATAAAACCATCTTAAATCACAGGATTGATATCACTCTAGATTCCATGAAATAAGGTATGCATGAAATATACTTTATTGTTTTTATTTTTATTCTATTTCCTATCAGGGACCATTGCCCCCACCCCACACCTCATCTCCTTATAAAGCTTATGGCAAAGCCCCATACAGAAGAAAGGCTTTATGCTGTTGATTCATTGCCAGCATGCCAGTGGTTCTTTTGTGATTATTAAGGCTCAGAGCTTCTAAATGGATAAGATTTGTCTTATATTTTCAGAACCTACACTTTTATAACTCACATGAGCCAAGTTATTATTGGCAAGCCCTTGTTTAGCATGAGTTGCTGTGAACGTCACAGCCTTGATGTGATTTTTTTTCCCTTTCTTGGTTTTCTTTTTTTTCTATATTGAGAATCCTCACCTACTGATTGCTTAGATAATAAGTCTGAATTTAATCCAGGATTTGTCTTAGGAAATTATATAATATATATGTTACACTGTATATATGTCTGGCTGCTTACTATCCTACAAGGAGCATCAGTACCAATTAAAATGCTAAGAGTGGTGGGCCTATGTTGAGGGCACCTTGCTTAGGGATCAAACTCCTGAAGTGGAGGTCAGATTTCATGGGAAGAGCATGGGCTCTGGAGCCAGAAAGACCTAAGTTTGATTTCTGCCTCTGCCACTTTCCCAACTGTGTGTACTTGTGTGCAAATTTGGAACAATAGTATCTACCCTGCAAGGCTATCCTAAACACTGGATGTGTGTAAAGTGTTTGACTTTAGGAAGGGCTTGAAAAATGGTGGTCAACAGTAGAGTTGACCCTTGGACAATTTGAGGGCTTGGGGTGCTGACCCCCAACACAGTAAAAAAGTTCACAAATAATTTTGACTCCCCCCCACAAACTTTACTAGTAGCCTAGTCTTGACAGAGAGCATAGAGTTGATTAACACACATTTTGTATGTTACAGTTATTATATGCTGAATCCTTACAATAAAAGCTAAAGAAAAGAAAATGCTATTAAGAAAATCATAAGAGAAAGTACAGTTATAGTATTGTGCTGTAAGCAGATCTGTGCAGTTCAAACCTGTATTGTTCAAGGGTCAGCTGTTTTGTTCAAGATCTCATGTAAGAGGGTGAACCCAGCAGAAATTCGAGGTTGCTGTACCCTTTATCTTCCTCCAGTGTTCTTGCTTGTTCACTTTAGATCTCAGTGTTCTGATATTTATACCTTTGCCCTCCCACAATCTAGACTCATACAAATTTAAAATTGTCCTCAGCTGAGTATCTATTATCACCTATTTCCATTCATCTGCTATCACCTGTTTACCTCTCAATATGAATTTTTTATTATAGTTTATTGTCAAGTTAGTTTCCATATAACACTCAGTGCTCATCCCAACAAGTGCCCTCCTCCATGCCCATCACCCATTTTCCCCTCTTCCCCATCCCCATCAACCCTCAGTTTGTTCTCAATATTTAAGAGTCTCTTATGGTTTGCGTCCCTCCCTCTCCTTAACTAGTTTTTCACCTTCCCCTCTCCTATGGTCCTCTGTTAAGTTTCTCCTGTTCCACTTATGAGTGAAAACATATGGTATCTGTCTTTCTCTGCCTGACTTATGTCACTTAGCATAACACCCTCGAGTTCTATCCACGTTGCTACAAATGGCCAGATTACATTCTTTCTCTGCCATGTAGTACTCCATTGTATATATAAACCACATCTTCTTGATGCATTCATCAGTTATACCATATACAAAAATAAACTCAAAAGGGATGAAGGACCCGAATGTGAGACAGGAAACCATCCAAACCCTAGAGGAGAAAGCAGGAAACAACCTCCTTGACCTCAGCCGCAGCAATTTCTTACTCAACACATCCCCAAAGGCAAGGAATCAAGAAAAATAGTGAACTATTAGGACTTCATCAAGATAAAAAGCTCTGCACTGCAAAGTAAGCAATCAACAAACCTAATAGGCTACTGACGAAATGAGAAAAGATAGTTGCAAATGACATATCCCATAAAGGGCTAGTATCCAAAATCTATGAGGAACTCACCAAACTCCACACCCAAAAAACAAATAATCCAGTGAAGAAATGGGCAGAAGACATGAACAGACACTTCTCCAAAGAGGACATCCAGATGGCCAAGAGGCACAGGAAATGATGCTCAACATCACTCATCATCAGGGAAATACAATCAAAACCACACTGAGACACCACCTCAGCATGAATTTAAAGTGAACCAGATGGGACTGGGATGGAATTCTGGCTCTGGGGCTCATCATCAGAGTCACTCAGAGCATGTGCTTAACCTGTGTGTTAAGGTTCTCCAGAGAAACAGACCAACAGGATATATATGAATACAGAAGAGATTTATTATAAGGAATTGGCTTGTGTGACAATGGAGGCTAAGTTCCAAGATCTGAAGGATGAGTTAGCAAGCCGCAGACCCAGGAGAGCCCAGGTTTCAGTTCAAATCCAAAGGCAGAAAAACCCCTATGTCATGGTTTGGAAGTCAGCCAGTTAGGAGAGAATCTATAGCTTTTATCAGAATCAAAGAGTCTATTCTCTTTGCAGAATTCTCTCTTACCCAGGGAAGGGTCAGCCTTTTTACTCTATTCAGGCTTTCAACTGACTAGATGAGGCCCACCCACATTAGGGAGGACAATCTCGCTTTACTCAGGCTATTGGTTTAAATGTTAATCTCAAAAAAAATAAAAATAAAAATAAATAAATGTTAATCTCATCCCAAAACACCCTCACAAAGACACGCAGAATAATGTTTAACCAAATGTCTAGTCACCATGGCTCAGTAAATTTGACAGATAAAAGTAACCATCACCATCTATCTGGGGCTCCCTGTCCTTTTTGTAACAAAGGGATAATAATAATAATGGATAATAATGGAATTGCTATCAGGAGCAAATGAAACCCTACAGTCAAGGTTCCTGGTATTCAATAAAGCCCAGTTTTAACTCTCATTTTCCTGTAATTAATATTCAATATCTTTGGCACCTGTGAGCAGGTCAAGGAGCTATCTTGCTCTTGTGTTTTCTCCTCCCCTCCCTTACACTCATCTTCCATTCTCCCTCAATTCTACCTTCTAAACAAAAATGCCAACAAGTCACCTCCATAATTAAAGTGGTCCTTCTCCTGCTAATTTCTTTGTGGCATCTCAGCATCAGGTGGCAAGAGAAGAGACCCAATTTGATGTTTGGGAAAGAGTCCTGTCCCATAAACTGACATATCTGTGTCCATCACAGACTGTTCTCGGCCTGGTTGTGGTGCTTCTCTGTGAAGCATGGCGGCGAATTAGCTGGCAAAGAGTCAAACTTGTACCAGCGGAGAGGGGATCGTGAGAGGCCTGCTGCTCCGTCTTGCTCTTCACCTCTCTGGCCTGCAGCTCACTCAGGTTAAGGAAGATGAGCTGCGCAGTTCGCTTGCTCAGTGCTGGGCGGGTGCGCTCCTGCATCACTTCCAAACCGTCCTGTATTTTCTTCCTTGATATTCCTTCAGGCCTTCTGTTTACATGATTACTGCATCCTCACCGCCCCCCCCAATGGCTCCCTAACTTCCCTTCTGTTATTTTCCTTTGTTACAATTTCCAGATTGTAGTGATGTCTTTCTGATGTGTTAAATCTTGAGCAAAATCAATGCAACTACACTATTGCCCATCAATTTAATCTTAAGTGAATTAAATCTTATTTTCTCAGCCCAACAATGCTCTTCACTTTGACCTTTGCTGGAGCCCCTTTAGACCTAATTCCTGGTGTTCAGCTCATTTTCACGTCCATAGACCACTTTACCAAAATCAAAAGAAAAGGAGACATGAGGAATCAAACATTTGACTTTTCCTAGTAAAATTAAAATAACCACAATGCAGGCAAAAAAAAATACCTATGTTTTTGTATCAATGTAAAATAATCACTGATCTTGAATTTAAGTCCAAATCATCCCTACTTTCATAATACATGCCATCCAACTACACATTTCTTCCATTAGGGCCTTTTTGGTAAAAAAGCTAAGGCTTTTGGGGGAAAAACAGCTAAGGCTAAGCACTGTTGTCAGAGAAGCAGCTCATCTTGAGAAAGTTTGGACATCTGGATGACTCCTGGTATGCAACTTCTGCCCTCCTCATACTTAAAATACATACATGAAGGCTGAAGATAATTTTGATTAAAACTCAAAACAAACATAGTCTCTTGGAAATGAGTCGCCCTTTGGCCGAAGTAAAAGGTCCTGTTTTCTGCAGTGTATTCTGTACATGGAGTCCCTACCACAGGGGAGGGTGCTTGGCTCCAAGAGTGTGGCCTTGTGCCTAGAACGAGGTGGTGGCAGTGTGAAGGGTGAAGGTCAGGGGCAATGCCACAGCTTTCTTTCCTAGCCGCTCTCTGAACAGGCAGTTCCCACTAATAAGTCTTTGCGGCCAGCAAAACTGCCTTCTTTAAAGGCCTGAATCTCCATTTGTGTTCAGTTACTCATCGCCTTTATTTCAAGAAAACAGGCCATATGGTATCTGTGTTTACAATGATTCTTCTCTGTTGCCAGTGCACAGGCTCAGCAAGTGAACCTCACTGCTGTAAGTGCAAAGGTCAAGTGTTATGACTTTGCTTAGTAACTCCTGAATAATGAAATTGGTGCCCAGGAGCAAAACAGGATCTGGGCCAGAGGAAACGCCGAGTAATGGAGGGTGTGTAAAGGACACACTTAAAAATGTACACAGACCAGCTTCTGTGACCAGCTCCCCTTCCCCACTTGCGTTTACCCTGAGCATAGTTTCTCCGGGAGGATTCTACCCATGTAGGGTCTATGGAACAATCTTTTTCCTACACCCCCCACACACACCCCAAACCACACTAGGCACATGCTGAGTCAAATGCCCCATCCCTAGATCCCCTAATCCACAGCTGGCCATTTCTCCCCGAAACACCAACCTCCAAGCCTCCGCCAGCCTGGCCATTGTTTCTTTATTTAATTGATGATTCAGAACTCACTACCATCCACAGTCTGCCTGTGTTTTGCTCAGCAAAATTCACATGGTAGTTTGTGAAACCCTAGCCCCTTTCTAACAGGGAAGAGGATTGTCTATCAGATAGATGCATCAGGAGATGGTGACGTCTGGCCTAGTTAGCTCATTCAAACAGCTAACTCCAGCTAACTCATTCATTTGTTCATCTATCAAATATTTATCGAAGCCAGACCTTGTTCTCACTATGAGAATACAGTAGTGAACCAAATAGTTAATTAAGGTCCAGTCATGGTGAAGGTCATGTAGGGACTGGGTAGTCAGAAACAAGTACTCAAAGAAACAAGGATATTTAAGATTTTATCAGGATTACCACTATGAATAAAACTAATCAAATGAATGTAAGGAGGGAGTAGGGATTACTTTTTAAAAATCTTTTTCCTTTTTAGAAATGAACATTAGTAAAAAAAAAAAAGAATAAATGAACATTAGTTTAAAAGAAAAAAGTTGTTTCCGTTTTGTGTGTGTGTGCATGCATAGTAACAACAATACCTGAGATCTAATTTCTTAGCAGACTTCAAGGATACAATACAATATTATCAACTGTAATCACCATGCTATACATTAGATCCCCAGACCTGGAAGTTTGTACCCTATGACCAATATCTCCCCTGGAAGCCACAGGGTTTTTTATTTTCTGGTTCTGAGTTCAACTTTTTTAGAATCCACATGTAAGTGAGATCACACAATATTGCTTTCTGTGTCTAGCTTATTTCACTTAATATAATATCCTCAAGGTTCATCAGTGTTGCTGTAAAAAGCAAGGTTTTTTCTTTTCTGCGCCTGAATGATAATATTAATATACCTCATAGGTTGTTTCCATATTTTGGCTATAGTGAAGATTGCTGCAATAAATATGGGGAGGCAGACATCTCTTCTATATCCTTTTTTTATTTTTTCTGCCTATATACCCAGAAGTGGAATTACTGGATCATGTGGTAGTTCCATTTTTAATTCTTTGAGGAACTCCTATACTATTTTCCACAATGGCTTCATCAATTTACATTCCCATCAACAGTACACAAGAACTCCCATTTCTCCACAACCCTAGCAAACACTTGGTATCTCTTGTCTTTTTGAGAATAGCTACCCAAACAGGTGTTAGGTGATAATCTCATTGTGATTTGGATTTGCATTTCCCTGATGATTGCTGATGTTAAACATCTTTTCAGGCACCTGTTGGCCATTTAGATGTCTTCTTTGGAAAAATGTCTTTTCAGAGTTCACCTTTTAATTGGGTTATTTGGCTATTGAATTGTACGAGTTCTTTATATATTTTGAATATTGACTCCTTGTCAGATATATGACTTGCAAATATTTTCTCCCATGTGGTAGGTTGTGTTTTCTCTGTTGATTATTTCTTTTGCAATACAGAAGCTTTTTTAAAAAATTTTTAACGTGTATTTATTTTTGAGAGAGAGTGTAGGTAGGGGAGGGGCAGAGAGCGAGAGGGAGACACAGAATCAGAAGCAGGCTCCAGGCTCTGAGCTGTCAGCACAGAGCCCGATGCGGGGCTTGAACCCACCTGCCATGAGATCATGACCTGAGCCGAAGTCAGATGTCTAACCGACTGAGCCCCCCAGGCGCTGTATACAACAGCTTTTAGACTGATGTAACCCCACTTGTTTATTTCTGCTTTTGTTGCTTCTGCTTTTAATGTCCTGTCCAACATATCCTTGGCAAGATCAGTCAAGATTTTTTCCCTATGTTTTAGTCCAGAAGTTTTAGGGTTTCGTGTCTTACATTTTAGTTTTTAATCAATTTTTAGTTAATCATTGTGAGTGGTTTAAGATAAGGGTCCGATTTCATTCTTTTGTGTGGGAAGACCCAGTTTTCCCAGCATCATTCAGTGAGGAGACTCTCCTTCCCACGTTGTGTATCCTTAGTGTCTTTGTTGAAGGCCAGTTGACATACATGTGAGGCGTTATTTATGGGCTCTCTGTTCTGTTTCATTGATCTGTGTGCCTGTTTTTATTTTAGTACCACACTGTTTGATTTTTATAGCTTTGTAATAGTTTGAAGTCAGGAGGTGTGAGGCCTCCGGCTTTGTTCTTCTTTCTCAAAATTGCTTTGGCTATTCGTGAATCTTAGGGGTTCCCTAGGAATTTTAGGATTGTTTTTCTATGTCTTTGAAAAATGCCATTGGAAATTGATAGGGACTGCTTCGAATCTGAAAGTTGTTTTGAGGAATATGGAAATTTTAACAATACTAATTCTTCCAAAAACGAACACAGGATATCTTTTCATTTATTTGTCTTCTTCAATTTCTCTCATCATTATCTTATAGTTTTCCATACACAGGTCTTTCACCTCCTTGATTAAATTTATTCCTAAGAATTTTATTCTGTTTGATGCTATTGTAAACAGGATTGTTTTCTTTTTTTGAGAGTTTGTTGTTAGTGTATAGAAATGCAACTGATTTTTGTATATTGATTTTGTATCCTGCAACCTTACTGAATTTATTAGTTCTAACAATTTTATGGTGTTGTCATTAGGGTTTCTATTTATAAGATCATGTCATCTGCAGACAGAAACAATTTAACTTCTTCTTTTATGGTTTGGATGATTGTATTTTTATTTGTTTATTTATTTTTGCCTCATTGGCCCAGGCTCTGACTTCCAGTCCTATGTTGAACAGAAGTAGTGAGCGAGGACTCTTGTCTTATTCCTTATCTCAGAAGAAAATATTTCAGCTTTTCACCATTGAACCTGATGTTAGCAATAGGCTTGTAATTTATGGCCTCCATTATGTTGAGCTACATTTCTTCTATATCCCATTGTTGACAGTTTTTAACATAAAAGGATGTTGAATTTTGTCAACTATTTTTTCTGCATCTATTGACATCATATGATCTGTGATCATATTATATTTATCCTTCATTCTGTTAATGTGATATATCACATATATTTTGTGTGTAAAAGCATCCTCGCATCCCAGGGGTAAATCCCACAGGATCATGATGTATGATTTTTTTACATGTACTGCTGAATTCAGGGGGACTTGCCTGGTTCAATTGGTTCAGCATCCACTCTTGATTTCAGCTTTCATTCTCATTTTCTCTTTCTCTCTCTCTAAAAATAAATAAATAAATAAATAAATAAATAAATAAATAAATAAGCTCTAAAAAATGTACTATTGAATTTAGTTTGCAAGTATTTTGTGAATGACTTTTACATCTATGTTCATCAGAGATACTGGCCTATGCTTTTTTTTTCTTGTATTGTCCTTATCTGGATGTGGCATAAGGGCAATGGCTGGTCTTGTAAATGAATTTGGAAGTGTTCCCTCTCATCAATTTTTTGGAAGAGTTTGAGAAGATTTGGCATTAATTCTTCACTTAATGTTTGGTAGAATTCACCTGTGAAGCCATCTGGTCCTGGGCTTTTCTTTGTTGGGAAGTTTCTGTTTATTAATTTAATCTCCTTACTCATCATTGTTTTTTCCAGGTTTTCCATTTCTTCATGATTCAGTCTCAGTAGGCTCAGAAGAATTGTTCTTCTAGGTTTGTGGGCATATAATTGCTCATAGGAGTCTCATGACCCTTTGTATTTCTGGAGTATCAGTTGCAATGTCTCTTCTCTCAATTATTTTATTTACTTGAGTCTTCTCTCTTAATCTAGGTAAAGACTTGACAATTTTATTTATCTTTTCAGAAAATCAACTTCTACTTTCATTGATCTTTTCTATTGTCTTTCTAGTCTTAATTTCCTTTATTTCTCCTCTATATTACTTCTGCTGCTGCTAACTTTGGGATTAGTTTGTTCTTTCTCTAGTTCCTTGAGGTATAAAGTTAGATTGTTCACTTTTTTTTTAATGTAGGCATCTATTACTATAAACTCCTTTCTTCAGGCCACTTTTTCTGCATCCCAATTCAACTTCTACTAAGGTACTTAGTTTTTTCATACTAAGTTTTTGCATGTTGTGTTTTCATTTATGTTTATCTCAAGATACTTTTTGATTTTCTGTTTGATTTCTGTTTTGACCTGTAGGTAGCTCAGGAGTACGTTGTTTAATTTTTTTAAATTTCCTTCTGTTATTGATTTCTAATTTTATACCGTTGTGGTAGAGAAGACACTTGCTATGATTTCAATCTTCTTAAATTTTTTAAGACTAATTTTGTAGCCCAACATATGATCTATCCTGAAGAATCTTCTGTGTGTGCTTGAGAAGAATGTGAATTCTAATGCTGTTGGGTAAAATGTTCTACATGTCTGTTAGGTTCATGTGATTTATAGTGTTCTTCAAATCCAGTGTTCCCTTATTTATTTTTGCTGAATGGTCTATCCATTATTGAAAATGGAGTATTGAAGTCTCCTGTTATTATCAAATGGCTGTCTTTTTCTCTCTTGAGTTCTGTTAATATTTGCTTTATATGTTTACATGCTCTAGTGATGGGTGTATGCATATTTGTAATTGTTATATTCTCTTACTGAATTGAGCCATTTATCATTATACAATCACCTTTTTTTCCTCTTGTTACAGATTTTGGCTTAAAGTTTATATATGCACAACCATGCTGTTCTCTTTTGGTTATCATTTGCATGGAGTATCTTTTTCAACCCTTTACTTCCGGCCTTAATGTATGTCCTTAAAGTTATAGTGAGTTTCTTATAGGTAATATATTGTCAGATTGTATATTTTTCTTATCCATTTAACCATTCTGTATCTTTTGATTGGAGAATTTAATCTGTTTACATCTAAAAGAATTACTGGTAAGTAAAGACCTGCTATGGTCATTTTGTCGATTGTTTTCTTACTGTTTTTTAGTTCCCTTTTCCTTTCTTTCTTTCTGCTGTTTTCTTTTGTGGCTTGTTGATTTTTTTTTTTTTGCTATTTCAAATTTTTATTTAAATTTGAGTTAGTTAACATATAGTACAATATTTGTGTCAGGAGTAGAATTTAGTAAATCATCACTTACAGGTAACACCCATTGCTCATCACAAGTGCCTTCCCTAATACCCATCACCTATTTAGCCCACCCCACACCTCCCCTCTAGCAAGCGTCAGTTTGTTCTCTACAGTTAATAGTCTCTTATGGTCTGCCTCCCTTCCTTTTTTTCTCCCTTTCCCTATGTTCATTTGTTTTGTTCCTTAAATTCCACATGTAAGTGAAATCATATGTTATCTGTCTTTCTCTGACTTATTTTGCTTAGAATAATACACTCTAGTCCTATCCACATCATTGTAAATGGCCAGATTTCATTCTTTTTGATGGTTGACTAATATGCCAATGTGTGTGTGTGTGTGTGTGTGTGTGTGTGTGTGTGTGTACACACACACCCCACATCTTCTTTATCCATTCATCAGATGATGGACATTTGGGTTCTATAATTTAGCTATTGTTGATAGTGTGGCTTTTATAAACATCAGGGAGCACGCACACGTTCAAATCAATATTTTTGTATCCTTTCAGTAAGTACCCAATAGTGTAATTGCTGGGTCATAAGGTACTTCTATTTTTAACTTTTTGAGGAATCTCCATACTGTATGGTTATACCAGTTTGCGTTCTCACTAACAGTGTAAGAGGGTTCCCCTTCCTCCGCATTCCCACCAACATCTGTTATAGCCTGTGTTGCTAATTTTAGCCTTTCTGACAGTGTGAGGCGGTATCTCATTGTGGTTTTGATTTTTAGTTCCCTGATGATGAGTGAGATTGAACACCTTTTCATGTGTCTGTTGGCCTTCTGGATGTCTTCTTTGGAAAAATGTCTCTTCATGTCTTCTGCCCATTTCTTAAGGGGGTTATTTGTTTCTTTGGGTGTTGACTTTGATAAGTTCCCTTAGACTTTGGATACTAACCCCTTGTCAGATATGTTGTTTGCAAATGTCTTCTCTCATTCTTTATGTTGCCTTTTTTTTTTTACTTTAAAACATTTATTTATTTATTTTTAAATAGTTTATTGTCAAATTGGTTTCCATATAACACCCAGTGCTCTTCCTCACAAGTGCCTTCCTCCATTACCACCACCCCTTTTTCCCCTCCTGCTCCCTCTTGAACCCTCAGTTCGTTTTCAGTATCCAATAGTCTCTCAGGTTTTGTGTCCCTCTCTCTCTCCCCAACTCTCTTTCCCCCTTCCCCTCCCCATGGTCCTCCATTAGGTTTCTCCTGTTCTCCTGTTAGACCTATAGTGCAAACATATGGTATCTGTCCTTCTCCACCTGACTTATTTTGCTTAGCATGACACCCTTGA
>NC_043700.1:152554969-152632796 GCF_006229205.1 Suricata suricatta | reverse complement strand
GATTTGTGTTTCCCTGATGATGAGTGATGCTGAGCATCACTTTATTTGCCTGTAGGCCATCTGGATGTCCTCTTTGGAGAAGTGTCTGTTTATGTCTTCTGCCCATTTCTTCACTGGGTTATTTGGTTTTTGGGTGTGGAGTTTGGTGAGTTCCTTATAGATTTTGGATACTAGCCCTTTATCTGATATGTCATTTGCAACGATCTTTTCCCATTTTGTCAGTTGCCTATTAGTTTTCTTGATTGTTTCCTCTGCAGTGCAGAAGCTTTTTATCTTGATGAGGTCCCAATAGTTCATTTTTGCTTTCATTTCCCTTGTCTTTGGGGATGTGTTGAGTAGGAAATTGCTGCAGTAGAGGTCAAGTACGTTGTTTCCTGCTTTCTCCTCGAGGGTTTTGATGGTTTTCTGTCTCACATTCAGGTCCTTCAGCCATTTTGAGTTTATTTTTGAGTATGGTATAAGAAAGTGATCTAGTTTCATTCTTCTGCATGTTGCTGTCCAGTTCTCCCAGCACCACCTGCTAAAGAGGCAGTCTTTTTTTCAATCGGATACTCTTTCCTGCTTTGTCAAAAATTAATTGGCCATACATTTGTGATCCCAGTTCTGGGTTCTCTGTTCTATTCCATTGGTCTATGTGTCTGTTTTTGTGCCATGTGTTGCCTTTTAGTTTTGTTGCTTGTTTCCTTCATTGCACAGAAGCCTTTTAATCTTGATGAAGTTCCGGTAATTCATTTTTGCTTCTGTTTCCCTTGCTTCCAGAGATGTGTCTCATAAGAAGTTGTTCCAGTAGAGGTCAAAGAAATTGCTGCCTGTGTTCTTCTTTAGGATTATATATATATGATCTAAATGTGATAAAATATATTTACCTTTACCAGTGAGTTTTATACTTTCATGTTGTTACATAGTGTTCTTTCATTTCAACTTGAAAAATTCCCTCTAGAATTTCTCATGAGGCATGTCTAGTGGTGATGAATGTTCTCAGCTCTTGGTTGTCTAGGAATGTCTTTATCTATTATTCATTTTTGAAGAACATCTTTGCTGAGTATAGTATTCTTGGTTGTTAGGTTTCTTTTTTTTTTTTCTTTTTTTTTTTTTTTTTAGCATTTTCAAAATATCATTCCATTCCTTCCTGGCCCGCAAGGTTTCTGCTGAGAAAATTGCTGACAGCCTTATGGGAGTGCCCTTGTAAGCACAGGCTCTTCTCTCTTGCTGCTTTAAAAATTCTCTTTTTGTCTTTTACTTTTGACAATTTGATTTTATTACATCTAGCGTAATCTTCTTTGGTTTCATCTTGCTTGGGGTCCTTCGAACTTTATGTTTATGGATGGCCACATCCTTCCCAATATTTGGGAAGTATTCCTTATTATTCCTTTAAATAAGCTTCCTTCCTTTTTTTTCTGTCTCTTTGTGAGTCATATAATGTATATGTTTGTTGGATTGATGGTGTTCTATAGGTCCTGTATGCCTTCTTCATTCTATCATTCTTTTATCTTTTTGTTCTTTGTCATAGTCTGGGCTGCTGTTACAAAATACCACAGACCAAATGGCTTATTAACAACAGAAATTTATTTATCACTGTTTTGGAGTCTGGAAGTTAGAGATCAGGCTTCCAGCATGGTTGAGTGATGGCCCTTTTCTGGGTTGCAGACTTCTTGTTGTGTCCTCATATGATGGAAGGTGCTAGGGAGCTCTGTGGGGTCTCTTTTAGATGAGCTTCCATCCAATTCATGAGGACTCCACCCTCATTAACTAATCACCTCTGAAAGACTGTACCTCATAATACCACGATATTGGGCATTTAGATCTCAACATATCAATCTGAGGGTTATACAAACATTAAGACCATAGTATTCCTCTAGCTGACTGACTTCAAATGATCTGTCTTTGAGTTTGTTAATTTTTACTTCTGCATAGTTGAGTCTGTTCTTGAAGCTCTTTTTGGAATTTTTCAGTCTGTCTTTACCTCTAACACTTTGGTTTTGTTCTTTTTTTTATGGTTTCTATCTTTTTATTACATTTCTCATTTTGTTCATGCATTGTTTTCCTGATTTTGTTTAGTTATCTGTGTTCTCTTGAATCTCATTGAACTTTTTTAAGATGATTGTTTTGTATTCTTTGTCAAGCAATTCATAGATTTCCATTCCTTTGGAGTCAATTACCATGGCTTTGTTAGTTTCCTTTGGTAATGTTAGTTTTCCAGATTCTTCATGATACATGTAGCCTTGTGTTGGTGTCTATGTATTTAAAGAGGCAAACACCTTTTTCAGTCTCTATAGACAGATAAAGACCTTCTCCTGTTGGATCCCTGGGCTGATGGAATCTCCTCTGGGATTGTAGTTGGGCAGAGCTGGAGCTGGGACCTGTGGCTGCTGCAGGTCTGCCCAGTGGTTGGCATCTCTGTCTGTCACCAGGGGCTCAAGAAGGCATGGATTCTATCTGGCACCCAGGTGGATGGGATTGTCTCATCCCTCCCACAGTTGTGTTGGGACAATGGTCAGATGTGAGTCCACAGACAGCATGCCTGTGACCAGGTATGTAAATGGGTATGGTTCCTGTTGGGTCCTGGGAGGGAGGGCTCCCAACAGGTCACTGGGCAGGTCCCTGGGCAGGCAAGGTCAGTCCCAGACCACAGCAGAGACGAGCTGGGACTGACCACAGTGCTGCTTCAGGGTCCACAGCTGGGACAGAGCTACAGACAGGTGTGCCTCTGCCAGGTCCCTGGGTGGATAGGATGGCCCCTAGACCATGGCTGAGTGGGGCTGGAGCCAGATTAAAGGGCTGTTTCAAGATCTGTAGCTGGACTAAGATTGACAGTCGTGCCTCCAGGGATGTAGATCAGCATGACTCCCTCAGGGTCCCTAGATGGGAAAGAGTATTCTCACCTACAGCTGAGAGGAGCTAGAGGTGAGTTACAAGGTCTTACAGGGTCTTTAACCAGATGGAGGTCAGAGGGCCTGCCTTGGGGGAACAGGTGGGCAAATCACCCAGTAGGCCTCTCAATGAGCAAGAGTGTTGCAAGTCTGTGGCTAGGAGGAGCCACATCCAAGTTACAGGACTGTTTCAGAATCTGCAGTCTGACCTGGATCCCAAAGCTCCCATAAAGTCACGTGTGTCAAGAGATTGTTGCAGAGTG
The DNA here is from genome assembly GCF_006229205.1 of Suricata suricatta. Classification (NCBI taxonomy): domain Eukaryota; kingdom Metazoa; phylum Chordata; class Mammalia; order Carnivora; family Herpestidae; genus Suricata; species Suricata suricatta. The sequence goes on along the minus strand of NC_043700.1, from coordinate 152,629,663 downwards.
GGGATATGAGCAGAGGACCTCCTGTTTTTCTGTCTTGCTGATGCCTAGGATTACTAGGGATTGGATGACCAGGAGAGATTGTTCAAGGCAGTGACACTTGGGCTAAGATTGAAAGCAAGAAGGATCTAGCCATGGACGCTTATTGGCTCGGTTGGTTAAGCTTCTGACTTCTGCTCAGGTCACGATCTCACTGTCCATGAGTTCAAGTCCAACATCAAGCTCTCTGCTGACAGCTCAGAGCCTGGAGCCTGCTTCAGATTCTGTGTCTCCCTCACTCTCTGCCTCTCCCCCATTTGCTCTCTCTCTTTCTCTCTCAAAAAGAAATTGGGGCGCCTGGGTGGCTCAGTTGGTTGAGCATCCAGCTTTGGCTTAGGTCATGATCTCTCGGTTCGTAGGTTCAAGCCCCAAATCAAGCTCTGTGCTGACAGCTAGCTCAGAGCCTGGCACCTGCTTCTGATTCTGTGTCTCCCTTTCTCTCTGACTCTACCCTGCTCACGCTGTCTCTCCCTCTCTCAAAAAATAAATAAGACATTAGAAAAAAAATTTTTTTTTAAGAAATAAAACAAAAAAGTAAAAAAGAAAAGAAAAGAAGGATCTACCCAGATACACTGTGTATAGTCCACCATAAAGGAATCAGTTGTGGGAAGGAGACAAATGTTCCTTTAGCATAATAATGTCATGGTTATTATCTCTTAACAAGTAAGGCCAAAATCATGTAAGTAAAAAGAATATTTTACTTGCGTAAGATCCAACTGTGATTTGTTTGTAACAATTATGTGCCTTTACGGCACTGAGGAAGATTCAGGCCACAGCCTATGCTGGTACAGAGTGGAGAAGAATTGGACTGCTCATATCTCATCCCCAGTCCTAGCACTAGAATCCACTGCTCCCCTCTGGGAGACAGCACAAGTTTGGGCAGTAGAAAACCTCCATTAACACCTGGCTGAAGGCAGAGGCTGCAGAATTTGCAAGATTCAAGGCCCAGAACAACTTGCTCCAGTGGGAAGAGGTGGGATATCCCAAAGGAGGGTGAGCGGGGAACTCGGGAGAGAAGAGCGCTACCAGAGACGATGGGGGGCAAGCTGTCTAATAAAAGGAATTGATTAAACCTCATCTAAGCCATTATGCTTCCCTCTGGAGAAGAGGGGAAGTGCTTGAAGTACTGAGTGAGTGGAACTGGAGGTGGGGTTTCATGGACACAAGCCTCTGCCTCTGCCAACTAGCAGAGAGACCGACATGCTAGGGCGGGAGACCCAGAGGGAGACCCATGGGAAGGAACAGGGAGAGTCAATCTGCCATACACAAGCCCTTGCTCTCTGCCGCCTGAGCAGTTCCGGGCAGGGCTCCGGGTCAGGGGTGAGTCTGTCACTCAGGGTTCCCCATAGCAAGAAGGACACTGAAGGATGCCCAGAAACCTGGGCTTGACACAGCAAACCCAGAAGTTGCCAAGAGACCATGCCCCCATGACCAGTCTCCTTTGATCCAGATCCCCGCTCTGCCATTACTTTGCTGTTAGTCTTTTGTAAAGTATTTTCTGAGCCTCTCGTTCCTCTGCTGTAACTGGGATGATGACAGCATCTGCCCCCGGGGCTGTGGGGAGGATTAAACGGGAAGGGGCCTGTGCGATGTCTAGCACAGAGCAGGAACTCAACAGATGTCGCCTGCTGCCTTTAGGAAGAGGGAATTCTTGCCATCTCTGAAACGTAGGCTTTGTTTTGCATCACATCGTCAGCGATATTGATAGAGCTCCTGAGATTACAGATTAAACATGGAATAGCCAGTTAAATTTGAATTTCAAGTAGATGATGGATACGTTTTAGTATACGTGTGTGTCAAATATTGCACAGGACATACTTATTCTAAAAAATGATTTTTTTAGCTGAAATTCAAATTTAACTAGGCATCTTATATTTTTAGTTGCTAAATCTGGCAACTCTACCTGAGACACAATTCATTTCAGACAAAGTCTGGAACATGGCCCTCCAGATGAATTCATTGACATTACACTTCTGTGCCTCGGGAGGAATTTGTCTAGTTCTGCCCAGCTAATCAAGCAGATAATCAACGTCCCCAGAAACCAAGAGGGCTGGACCCTCTGTCCGGGCTCTTCCTGGACACCTACCTACCTTCTTCTAACCAGAACCTTCCTCTTCATCACTATCAAGGCCCTTGTCATGCTGTTGTAAGCAGATATTTTCCAAATATACTCCCCTTCCCTCCTTCCTTCCATCCTTCCTTTCTCAATTTTTTTCTTACTATCCCACAATAGACTTTTTGTTATCTTCTGAAGTTAACAGTTACCTAGCACTTTTTTCTCTGAATCTGAAAAGCACATTCAACCCTGTGTGCTCACATTCCGCCCCCCCCTTCCTAAAATATGCATTCAAGTCAGAACCCATGTATGTAAGACACATTGCTCTTCAGTGGATAGACTTGACTGGTTCTTTTCAATATGCTATGGTTTTCTGGTGGTGCTTAGTTGACACCCTCTGTCCAGTTCTAAGGGCCAGGAACTGTCAAGCAGTGTGCACACATTATCTGACCGACACCTCACTGACCCGTGAAGTCAGTACTCTAACTAGTCCCTTCTTTGCAGATGTGGAAAAGAAGGCTCAGATAAGTTAAGGAACTGACCCTAGAGGGCACAACTCCTAAGAGCCAGAGGTGGGGTTCGAACTCAGCGATTCAGACTGCCAAAGCCACACTGTAACATCTGGGTTATTCCAGCCAGCCCTATGAGAACAGCAGAAGAGCCCATTTTCGTATTCTTGGAGTTTTGCGCTGCAGTATTTCATCAAGATCCACATCAAATTTTATTTCCATTCCTTGTGTTAGCATTCTCTCTCAAATTGCTTTAATCTCTAAGCCCTTATTATTACATTCTTTCCTCTTACAACTCTGGCTTTTCTAAATATGTCTAATATCTTGCCACGATTAAGGTCCTAACCCTAGCTCACATGCCCAAATCGTGAAGGAATCAAAGCAACGTTGCCCAAGGCAGAAAGACAAAGAAATGAAAACTGGGTATTAGCATTTCAGCAATACTTTTGGAGCCCCCACAAAGAACCAGATGCTGTGTGGTGCATACAAACATATCACCCTGTTCTCTAGATGGGGTCTGGTGATGACCCTGCTTTTACAAAGTTGTATTCTCCTTAGGCATTTATCCAGCGATCACTGCCATGAGATTACTGCTCTTGCGGACCACTCTTGCCTGTGAGCATTCCGTGGTGGGAATGTCAGGGAGCATTTTAAGCTCAGAGAGAAGACAGGCTTTTCTCCTTAATACTGTAGGCTTTCTCCCACGACAGCTCTAAGTGTCCATAGGAAAAGGTCACGGGCTATCATGGCTTCTGCAGACAGTGTCTACAGGAAAGAATAAGCCTGAAGTTCTTTCCAAAGGTCACCTAATTCTGAACCAGGCTGATGTCTCCACAGATGCACGGTTTGGGCCAAGGACTTGCAGAGCACCGGAGGCCATCTGCATTGCTCTTGGTAAAGGATGGGGTTTCAGATGCTGCAGGGGGCCATGGGAGGGAGGTTTGGGCGGGTGGGGAGCCAGATCCGTGGGGAAGATGACTCATGCTCCTTTGGATTGTAATGCCCAAGGATATTTGCTAGCCGCTTCCAGCTGCCTACCATTCTCCATGTAGCATAAGCATACGTGTATTTAGGCCAGGCACCACATTCATTCATTGTTCCTTCCTACCTTCCTGTAATTAATTTCATTTCCCAAATATTTAACGACTGCCTACTATAAAAAAACGCTGTGCTAGAACCGTGAGATATGCATGATGAATATGGTCCTGTGTTTCCGAGCCAGAGCTGAGGGAGAAAAACAATAAGCAGGTAAACATCTCAGTTGTTCATTATAATTAGAAGCATATTTACTAGGAAGTTAATGAAACATAAGCTGCGGGGCAAGCTCCAGGGCCTCTGGTTTGCATCGGCCCCTTCCAATTTCCCAAGGGGCTGTGCATATGTGACAGCTAGAAATATACGCATAAGCTTTCGCGGTTTTGTAAAGATTGCAAAAGTAATACAGTTGGGCATTCTCTTACTTAAAGAAGGAGCCCCAAATGTATAACCTTCAGCCTGATTACCATGTGAGGAGCTGTACCTAGATTACCAGCTACCCACAGAAGCAAAAACAGCATTCTGGTCTTTTGTGGAAACAGTCAACGTGAGACATGTCTGCAGTTGTAAGCAAACCTGTTCTCATTTGCCTATTTTCTTTCACAATTGCTTCAGGTTTTCTTATATGCAAATGACAGTTGATAATGCTCGCCTGGGGTGGCAGAGGAACTTCTCCATCCTTCCAAAGCAGAATTTAAAAGTAACCGGAAGAGCCGCCCATTGTGAACTGAACATCTGTCTGTTTAGCCCTGCTTTCCTTGCCCGCCCCCCCCCCAAGAGAAGACAGAGGGGGAAGAAAGGTTCAGCTGATTCGAAAGCAACATTGCTGTGATTCTGCAATCAGGCAAATTAGGACTTGGCAGGCTCTTACTTTAAAGGGCAAGGGCAAGAAAATGCAAAGGAAGGCGTGGATAGTGGATCGGGGCGAGAGGAGGTGGGGCTGACTGTGGGTAGGGAAATCCTAGGAGGTGACAGCAGGGCCACCAGACTGGCTGGCAGTGAGCATTGGGGCAAAAATGGAGACATTCTCACCAAATCCCCATCGTGATCTAAATCTGGGCTGGGAAGCTATAAACTCATTTTGTTTAAAGACTTTGGAGGGAGGCAAGGTGAGCTGGGCAGAGGTGCTTTCTACTGGATCACCGCCATCTCTACGAGGGAACAAAATGGGAGCACTATAGTCAACGAGCGGAGTTATGGGATGAGTTGTGTCCCCTAAATTTACATTTTGAAGTCCTAACCTCCAGTACCTCAGAGTATTATTTGAAGATAGGGTCTTTACAGAGGTAGTTAAGGTTAGATGAGGTCATTACAGTGAGCCTGAATCCAATAAGACCACTGTTGTAAGAAGAGGAAATTTGGACATAGAAAGGTACAGAGGGAAAACTGTGAAGACACACAGAGGAGACAGCCAACTATAAGCCGGAGAGAGGGGTCTCAGCAAATACCAATCTGCCAACCCCTTGCTCTTGACTGCTAGCCTCCAGAACTGTGAGAACAGACATCTCTGTTGTTGAAGCCACCCAGTCTGTGGTACTTTGTGGCGGTGGCCCTAAACAACTAATATAAACAGATACTGGCTTCACCATTTACTCTGCCCATCCAGTGACCCTGGAGCTCGAACCAGGATCAGACCAAAAAAAAGGAATTCAGAGTGAGCCTGGAGAAGAGGATTATTCTCATCACCTATTCTCATCACCAGTGTGTGCACACTGGACATTACAGACGTGCCTTAAAATGACAAAACCCCACAAGTTCCTGACATGACTTCTGCGAGAGTGAAGCCATTCAGGGGAAATAATTCATTCCAACAATATAGATTTCCTAGCTATGAAGAGTCATGTGCAGACCAGGAGTACCAAAGACTTGATGGATGGATGGATGGATGGATGGATAGACAGAAAGAACTGATATAGACGTATTTTCTCATTTTGTTAGTAATCTGACTTATTGTAAGAAATGTAGAGCACACACAAAAAAAAAATAGAAAGAGAAGCAAATAATGCACAGTTCACCATAGACTGCAGTTAACAGCCTGGTGTGTGTCCTTCGGGGAGGTAGCAAAAAAGAACAGCATGTCTCAAAAATGTCAGTATCCAAAGATAGCATTTTGTTATAGTTCCTCACAGCCTTTTTCCCTTGCGTTTGTTGTAGGAGGTTGTGATTACACAAAATACACTGCTCTGACAACAGAGTTAATATTCTGAACATTGATGAAATGCGTCAAGCATTTAAACTGCTTTTCCTGTGTAAACCGTATTTTAAGGTAAATGAATAGGATGGGGTACCAACGGGCTACATGGGGGTGACTGACGAAGTTCAATTTCCTGTTCTAGGTGGTTACAAGAGTGTTTGCCTCGTAATCATTCCTAATCTCTACATTTGTTCTGTGTAGTCTTCTGTATCTATCTTCTGTTTTATAATAAGAGTTGAAAGCAAGAATGGAAACAAAGATGAGTTGGAAACAAAAATCCAGACAACAGGTGAGGCTGGCGCGGACGACGTGACGGTAGAAGGTTGGTAAGAAGCGTTGCCCATTCCTGATGTATTTTCTGGACAGGAGGATGCGGGAGGGGCCCCAAATCCCTGCCATGGGGAGCAAGTGAGCAGGGGAGGGTGCAGATGAACTCGATTTGTCGTGAGCTGGGTATTTAGGCGGGCGGTGGGAACTTGAGAGTTCATTATGCTAGTCTGCTTTCTTTTTATATGCTAGAGATCTTTCTCATTAAAAAAATAAAATGAGGGAAAGTGACAGTGAGAAACTAAAATAAAGTTGCTCTATCATTATTTTCCTTAAGCTGTGCCTACTTAATATTTCAGTTGTCACTTTTTATTTTAGCCCATCTGTCCCACATACTTCGCCCCCACCCCCTGCCTTGTTTTGGAAAATTCCTTTGCATCCTGTTGAGGATGTTCCTCAAGTTTCGAAAATATTTCTGTGGTTCTTGTGAATCATTTTCAAAGGTTTGCTATTCCTCTTAGTCTTTGGGCTAGTTAAAAATGTTTCTTCTTTGCTAATATTTTTTTATAGGCCTTATGCGCTCCCCCCCACCTCCGCCCACCCCATTAAGGTTTTGACTTCATTTAAATGTAGGGACACTTATTCAGACCCAGGGTTTTCTGAAAGACTGAAGGGTGAGGATGGTCACTGGCTCCATTCTCTGTTCACATGGCTACTGAGTCTCCTCAGAGCCCAGCTCAAGGCCACGATCATTTGAATAATGCCCAGCCAAGTCTCTGGTGTCTTTTATTTTGGCCGTAGACCAGCCAAGCTTGTATCCCAACTAATACACTTGAGTCATTATATGCTCCGTTGTTCTTATTTTAGCATTTTAGGCCCATAATCTCTGATAATCTGCAGTTCTTCCCTGCTATGTACTTGGAGACCCCACACAAAGAAATCTTTTTTTTTTTTTTAAATCCCTAAGTGGTTGCACACAGTTGGAAGCAGCTTTTAGCCCATGTATTAGGCTAAAATGCATCACGTCGCCGCGGGATTCTTAGGTTGCCTTTCCATGTGGCCCATAAAGTGCATCTAGGATTAGGTCACCCAAAAGGTAACTCTGCCTCCTGCACCCATTCATTCACGCACCAATCACCAGTCATCAGACACTTTCAAATCTGCTCATAGACATTCTATCTCCTGAGTGCATGCTTGTGCAGGAGTCTGGGGCTGCAAGAATTCCACCAGTCTGTTAGAAGCAGTTACACCGCGGGGCACCTGGGTAGCTCAATAGGTTAGGCGTCTGACTTCAGCTCAGGTGATAATCTCACAGTCCGTGAGTTTGAGCCTCGTGTCGGGCTGTGTGCAGACAGCTCAGAGCCCAGAGCCTGCTTCGGATTCTGTGTCTCCCTCTCTCTCTTTCTCTCTGTCCCTCCTCTGCTCATGCTCACTCTCTCTCAAAAATAAATAAACATTAGAAAAATATAAAAAAATAAAATAAAAGGAAGTAGTTACACCAGTCGTAACACTATGACAAAAGGAGAGAAGGATCTGGTGTGAAACCAGGTCTGCACCTTGAAAAACCACATCAGAGTCTGTGACCAGTACACCAGGCCATGTGGCCAAACATAGCAACTTCATTGTGGAAAACGTACCAACAACCCCTGCCTCACCCTTAAGTCCCCATCATGCCGGATTCAGAAACACAGGTCACGTCCTCAGCAGAAGACCCATGGCCATCTCTCTTTCACTTGGATCATGCTCTTGAGACAGCTAGACCACCATCTTCCCCACCCACTCCCCAACCCATATGCTGTAAAAGTGAGTGAGCAGGAAGCAGGGCTTGGAGGCAGGAGTGGAGGAAATAGACTGTGACAATTTTGTCCTTGGACGGGTAAATTAAAATTTTAAAAATTAATTTTATTTTCATTTAAAATAAAATTCTGTATGGAGAGGGGAAAAAGTGTGCCCTGAAGCATACTAGGGATTATAATTTTTTACCTACTGCATCTCTTAAATCTCTCAGGAGAGCTAGATAGTGAAAGTAAGAGAAAATAGCATCTCTTAAATCTCTCAGGAGAGCTAGGTAGTGAAAGTAAGAGAAGGTTCTTGGCCTTCCAGAACCTCAAGAAATGAGAGCAGAAGTGACACTGAAAATATTTAACAAATGGTGTGGTATGGACATGGATCATGCACAAGATAGGCCGTTTCCCAGTGTCGCTCAGCCAGTGAGGACTGCTTCAGTATGGCTTGGAGGAGAGCTACTCAGGCACTCTGAACGGGTGTAGGAACAATTTTCTGGTCAGCGACCACTGCTCTCCCATCAGTAGGACCTCGCCCAACTTGCCTGAGTGCCCGTATTTCAGTCCTCTTTCTAACCTGCTCTTAACTTGTGGTTTGCACCAGTGACTGTCTTCCTTGTCAGAGAGATGCCTTGCTCTCCTCACGCAACCCATCCTCCCTTTCTCCCGTGGGCTGGAAGTAATGGAAGTTGAGAATCTAGTGACCCAGCTAATGATCACATTTCCCAGCCTCCTTTGCAGCAAGGTGTGGCCATGTGACTAGACCATCATCAGTTGGAGGTGAGCCAAAGCCATGACCTTAAAAAAAGCGGAACCCGCCCTCCTCTTACCTTGTTCCACCCACCTCACTGCCTGGAACATCGGTGTGGCATTGAGAGCTGAGGCAGTCATCTTGGCCACAGTAATGAGCTCAGGGAAGGAAATGCAGGACAACTGTGGAAGGAACTTGGTCCTCTGAAGACGGAAGGGCTACCATATACGTCCGTCGTGGTTTCCTCTCCCACCCCATATCCTACCATTGCTCAACCCTCCTCCAGTGCCAGAGGGAATCTCAGCATAGAAACGCTATACAATGAGGCAGACACACCACACTCTACTTGGCAAAGATGAACTTTTGTGGGCAGGTGAATTACGGAGGGGTCTTATTAAAACATAGTCTGTTTCCATAGGTCGGGGCTGAAATTTAGCATTTCTAACAAGCTGTGACATCGATGGTTTCCTCACACTCAGAAGCAGGGACCTGGAGGCTGAACGTGGCTTGTGGGAAGTCCTCACTGTCACTCTGCTTTTAGCGCTGGTCCCTCCAGCTCCTTGAACCAGGTGCATCTTCCCATCTTCCCCTCCACCTGTCAAAGACAGTGGTCCTTTCGGGTGTGGTTCCAGGTGTCCTCTGGTCAGCTTCCATATGACACTGCTGAGACTTCGTGTCTGTCTTGGTCTAAGGCCAGGCTTTCACGCAGAGCAAAAAATGTGTCCAGATGTGTGGCCCCAGACAGCCAAGAACTGAGCAGGTGGTATTGGAGACGTTACCCCCAGGCTAGGGTCTTTCTCCAACCCCCCACCCTTCTCAGAGAAACCCTTCCAGGCCATTTTCTCTAAATGCTAACCCTGGCTGTGCCATTTCCCTGCTTTATTCCCTCCCCCCCCACCCCTTAAAGAACTTAGTACCATTTGACTTAAGCACTTCATGGATTTATTTATTGTCTGTCATCTCTCACTAGCGTGCAAGCTACCGTTTGTATTTATTGAGAGGAGACCTGACAGGCAGGTGGTGCTCAGCAAACACAGATACGGGGACTCCACGCGGATGCCTGCAGGGACAGGACATGGAAATGTTGCTTTCGCAGGATACTGACCAGCTTACCGAGCAGGTGCTGGGACACCTCAGATAACACACTGATCTTGTAGGTAAGACCAGATCTCAAAAACCCCTGCCCTTATCCTCCTACCGCTGCTGGTAACCCTCACTTGTGGAAATCTTAACTTGTGACAGCCATGATCCCGCCCCCGATGCCCCCTGGACTCTGGAGGGTGGGTATTATGACCCTTGTTTGATAGATAAAGATACTGAGGCTTAGAGAATGTAAATATTTATCCAAGAAGAGGAGTTGGGATCTAAATCCTGTTCTATTTAATTGCAAAGATACAAAGGTTTTTGAAGGGCGGGACATTTATTATTTATTTATTTTTAATGTTTATTTATTTTTAAGAGAGACAGAGCATGAACAGGGGAGAGGCAGAGAGAGAAGCAGATTCCAGGGTCCAAGCTGTTTGCACAGAGCCCGATGCGGGGCTCGAACCTACGAACCGCAAGATCATGACCTGAGCTGAAGTTGAATGCTCAACTGACTGGGCCACAGAGGAGCCCCTATTTATTTATTTGTTTGTTTATTTATTTTGAGAGAGAGAGAGAGAGAGCATGAGTGGGGCAGGGTCACAGAGAGAGGGAGACAGAGGACCCAAAACAGGCTCTTTGCTGACACCAGCGCGAGCCTGATGTGGGGCTCAAACCCCTCAACTGCGAGATCACAACCTGAGCCAATGTCGAACGTTCCACAGAGCCTCCCACGTGCCCAAGGCATAGGGTTTTGATGTAAGAGTCTCAGAGTGGAACCAGGTCTGCAGGTGGAGGCTGCTCGGCCCCTGTTTTCAGGAAACAAGGCCAAAGGGGCTGCAGACCCGGCAATGGGCATCTCTTCCTGGCTTCTCCACCTCAGGGATCCTTTTTTTGTCACCTTTTCTCTGACCGATGACCTCATGCCTCTCTCTGCCCAGTGACACCTCCCGCACACAGCTGGTTGACTACTCTCTTCCTTGGGGGAAACAGAGTATTCTCATGACGCTCTCCCCTCCCCATCCATCCGCAGCTCTGCACAGCTGTCTCCCTGCAATGTCAGGCCGCTTAAACAGCCTGGCCCGAGAGGGGGAATCCAAGAAGGATCGGCGGAGGGGGCTCACCCCCACTGCCCCTCACACTTCCCAGGACAGTAGGAGACGCCCCTCCACCCCTCACCACTTCAAGTGCCAGGAAGCATTCGACACAGGCAAAAGCTACTGCTCTTCTGAGGAAGGTAATTTCATTAATAGTCCCTTCCCTTCAATGCCATGAGCATTCGCTGATATGCCTGCCAGCCCACCTGCCCAGGATTCCCATCTCACGGGGCTGGGAGGTGGGAAGGTTGGAGGAGGGAGCCCTTAAAGCTGAGAGGAGGATTGTCAGCCTCCGCTTTGCTCCCTGCCCCCAGGCTGTTATGAAAGCTTGCACAGGGCCTCAAACAGAACCCGCACCTGTGACCCCAGCCTTCTGACCAGCGAGTGCTCTGCCTCCATTAGGAAAGCGTCTCTGCAATTACAGTGACAGGAGAGATTGCCTGGGGGATGCACCCTGGGCTCCTGGACAACCTCACTCTCCCTCTTCCCGTGACTGACACATAATCATGCCCTGGAGTTAGAGAGCACCCTTCTCCGAGGAACTCAAGTGGCCTTCTAGACATCATCTCATTCACTCTTCCAACGGCTCCGTGCGGCTGACCAGACACAGGTATCCTTTGTCAGCCCCGCCTGCCCCATTTCCGGAGGAGAGAACTGACTCCTCCCCTCCCCTGTAAGGTCAATGGGAGTCCACGAGGGAGCTGGTAACCAAACCCGCCTGCTGACCCCCATCCAGTGAGCTGGCCTTCCCTTCTTGACAGCCTGCGCACAAGAAGGGATTGCTACATTGTGACCCGCAAGGACTTGGAAAAAGGTTCGTTTTGTGAATCTGTGCTTCTTCCCAGAATAGAACACGTGAGCCAGCCTAAATAAACGGACAGAAAGAGAATTCAAGGCTTCAACTACACCAGACGCGAGAGGACTGAGTGTGAGCAGCAGGTGGTGTAGGATGGGCTCCAGAGCTGACGGGTTGAGATCTCAGACGGTAGCACCTGAGCGAGGTGCGCTTTCTCTGAGAGGCGAGAAGCACAATGAGCGAGGGTCCCCGACGCAGATGCAAGGACGGCTGCCTTGTTTACTTTTCGGGGTTCATTGGTTTTTTAAATATTCAAAGCACAGGCAGATGGCTGTGGGTTATGGCTCCGCTGCCTCAGATATGGCTGCTCAGCTGTTCAGGTTGCTGAGAAATGAGGAAGAGGGCATGGCGTTGAGTAGAAGAATAGTAGTGATACTAGCTGACGTTTGTTGGCCTCTCACACTGAGACAGATATAGCTCCTTATTTGCTTTATATGTAAGCCTCCCAACAATCTTAGGAGGCCATATTATTATCCCTGTGTATTTTTGAGAGAACCGAGGCTTAAGGAATACAGCTCATGCGTCCCAACTGCTGCATCAGGCTCTTGCTCTAGTATTCCCAGAGCCGTCAGTGGTTCTGCAAGGAAAGATGGAGGAATCCATACAGGATGGAGTTCCCAGACGGTCACTGCAATTTTTCACTTCAATGAAAGCCAATGCAATGTCAGGATGAAGAGTCAATACAAATTGTGCGACAATTTCCAGACTGGAGAGCTTCAACTTCCTTTTGGAAACAATCACCCTAAAAGAGAGTTTCAAACACTTAGATAAGTTTGATCAACATCTACCATAAACTGGTTTTCCTTTAGTCTCCCGGAAAATAAGCGTTTAACCAAATGGTACAGATAGCATTTTTTATTTTTTTATTATTATTATTTTGGGGAGACAGAGAGTGCGCGCCATCAGCGAGGGAGAGACAGAGTAAGGGAGATGGAGGACAGGAAGCAGGCTCCACGCTGACAGCAGGGAGCCGGAAGTGAGGCTGGAACTCACTGACCTGGTGAGATCATGAGCTGAGTGGAGGTGAACTGAGCCACCAGGCACCCCATTAGCATTTTCAGAAACAAATATTCAGTAGCTAGATTGGAAGCCTCCTTTGAGGGTGGGGACTATAATTTTCACACCTCTCAGAACAGGCACTGACTTTTCCCTGACTCTGTATCTGGAAGGGTTGATGAGCTTTTAGTATAGCAGCTTGAGACAGTGGGCATTGGATTCGGTGTCAGGAGACCTTGGACAAGTTGCTTTGCTTCTGTGGGCCTCACTTTCTTCACCTGTAAAATGGGGATTCTAACTTTTATTCCATGACTCCAGTGACTGCTGTGGTGCTCAGAAAGTGATTGTTACCACAGCCTAACATCAAGGAAAGGAGCAATGCCTTATTTTCCTATCAGTCATCTTCTATCCCATGCATATCGGGGGGCCATCTGCTGCCTACGGCCTGTTAATAGGGCCAGCGACCAAGAAAAGAGATTTGTTCAATGTCACCTTTTTTTGATCTAAAGCTTCAGGAAGACAGAAAATCTGTCTGTTTTGCTCACTAATGTATCTCCAGTGCTTAGCACAAAGCAACTTATTCAATGAATATTTATAAAGAAAGAATGAATAAATAGTTTTGAAAGAAAAAATGAATATAGGAACATCTTTGGAAAGTCAAGAGGCGATATTGTTGATTACAAAGAATTCGAGGCCTTTCTTGAAGACATTCTGGTCTAGAGATCTTAAAAACTATTTTTTAAAACTTAGAAATAAGTGGGAAAATGTAGATGAACTTCTGAAGCAATACCAATGGCCAATGGGAACATGAAAAACTGTTTAGCCTCCAGTAACCAGAGAACTACAAATTAAAATAACAAAATACCATTTTTGTCTCTATCAAATTAGAAAAAAGGGATTAATCAATTGATGGAGCAAATGCTATTAAAGGATACTAAATTGGTAAATATTATGGAAGACCGTTTGATGTTTCTCTCAAAATCGAATGTAAAAATTTTCACCTGGCTTCTGCTATGGTCTGATGTTTGTGTCCCCAAACTTCATATGTTTAAATCAAATCCCCAAGGTGATTGTTTGGGGAGGTGAGACTTTTGGGGGGTGATTAAATTATGAGGGTGGAGCCATTACGAATGGGATTCATGCTCTTATAAAAGAGACCCCAGAAAGGCAGGCCTGAGTGGCTCAGTTGGTTAAGCTTCTGACTTTGGCTCAGGTCATGATTTCATGGTTCGTGGGTTTGAGCCCCGCATCAGACTCTGTGCTGCCAGCTCGGAGCCTGGAGCCTGCTTCAGATACTGTGTCTACCTCACTCTCTCTGCCCCTCCCCCACTCATACTCTGTCTCTCTCTAAAATATAAATAAACATTAAAAATTTTAAAAAGAGAGAGAGAGAGATCCCAGAGAACCAACTAGCCCCTTTCACTGTGTGAGCTTACAGCAAAAAGAGCTTTCTATGAGGAAGCCAGCCTTCACCAGACACACCAGATTCGGTGGCACCATGATGTTGGACTTTAAGCCTTGTTTGTTATTATAAGCTACCCAGCTTACAGTATTTTCTTTTTTAATTTTTTAAAAACATTTATTTATTTTGAGAGACAGAGACAGAGCATGAGCAGGGGAGCGGCAGAGAGAGAGAGCGAGCGACAGAGAATCTGAAGCAGGCTCCAGGTTCCAGGTTCCAGGCTCCAAGCTGTCACCCCAGAGCCCAGCACAGGACTCAAACTCACAAACTGTGAGATAATGACCTGAGCCAAAATCGGCTGCTCAACCGACTGAGCCATCCAGGAGCCCCTGTATTTTTGTTAAAGCTTCCCAAATGGATTAAGACTCCATCAATTCCTCTTCTGAGTGCCTGTTCTATAGAAATTCTCTCCTTCCCAGATGTATACAAAGAACATGGTCGTTGCAGCATTTTATTTAATAGTGAAAAATCAGGGGTAACCTAAATGCTCAGGAGGGGAGTGCATTAGTCAGAATATTAGGTTATGCTGCGGTTAAAAAAAATCAGGGGCTTTTGTAGCAAAGGGTAAATTCTCACTACGGGGTTTGCTCTGGATCCAGGCAAGCCCTGAGGCACCCTTCCTTCCTGTTGAGAATCAGCAATCCAGGCAGGCTTTGATCTTGGACCCTACCATCTCACCAGTGGGCCTTCTCCCCTGCAGCGGGAGACTGAGTGCTGGAGGGTGTCTCATCTGCAATTCAACCCTTCCACCAGAAGCCAGTCATGTGGCTCCAAGATACTGCAATGGAGCCGGAAGTATGTTGGGGCGCCTGGGTGGTTCAGCTGGTTAAGTGTCCGACTTCGGCTCGGGTCATGATCTCACAGTTCATGGGTTCGAGCCCCACACTGGGCTCTGTGCTGACAGCTAGCTCAGAGCCTGGAGCCTGTTTTCCAATTCCGTGTCTCCCTCTCTCTCTGCCCTTCCCCTGCTCATGCTGTCTCTCTCTCTATCTCAAAAATAAATAAAACATTAAAAAAAAAAAAAAAGAAAGTATGACCCTTTCTTGTGTGTCCAGAAGAGAAGTGAGCATCAAAGTCTTAACCCCAGGGAACGGCTAAATGGTATAGCCACACTGTGAGATATGGTGCAGCCATTGGAAAGCATTAGCTAGGTCTACATTTAGTGATTAAAAAAAAGATCTAAGCTTCAAGATTTTCATAAGTAAATGCCTTACACAATTTGATTTCACTTAGATTTTTTAAAAAATTATGTTTCTATACATTTCCACCTTTGCAAATGCATAGCATGCGGTCTGCCTAGAAGGATACACCCAAGCAACGATTAATTCCTGAGGGAAAGAGCTGCATTGAGAAAAGGACTTAGACTGAGTCTTTCAAACTTCACTGTGTATTTCTCTGCATTGTTCAATTTCTTTAAAAATGAGATTGTATTTGTATATTATTATGGGCTAAAATTGTCTTTAGACCTTAAAAGAGGTAAGTAAACATATCTGAGAATCTCTCTTCTCTAGGAGCTCTTAAAAAGCTCTCAAGAAAATGTTTTTCCCCAAAAATGCAAATATAGCAGTAAATGGGTTATCTGTTGCTGTTTGCCTAGCCAGAGGTTCTTTGGTGTGGAGGGTACTTAGAAAAAAAAAATCATTGTCTTAGGTTTCTTTCCTAGGAACGGATTCCAGTGCTCTGGGATTTGTTGGCAAGTGCTTGCCTGGGAACCATACCTGTGAGGGATGACAGAAGAAGACTGGCGGAGGGTTACATGTGTTTCTGTTGGGCTGTTACAGGGCAGACCTCGGTCTCTCATCTGGCCCTTCCCAGTTGTCTGTGTTGAGGAAAGGGCCCCCTTTCCATCCACCAGACATTAGCGAGGCTGTTGAGCGTGGGGGTGTGACATTGGCCAAGGACATCCCAGAGAGGGGCTGAGCTGAGGACTCAGCCGCCAATTCTCTGAGCAGCTGGGACGCTGAGGGGCCCTTTACTGAGTATTCCGCTTGCTACCGTCATATGCTTAATTTCTCCTAGGATGACAGTTTAATTAATGGCATAGCAACGGCGTGATCTGGGGAGTGGGAATCTGGGTGTTACTGAGCATGGTGTCTAGCACGTAATAGACATTCAGTGAATATTTGTTGAATGAATGAATGAATGAATGAATGAATGAACGGTGTCAGCCTTGGGCCATGCTCATGGAATCCTAAGAAGCCCATAAAGAGGTTTAGGGTCCAGGATCCCTAAGGCTGAATCTCTACAATCAGTAACAAACCAGGTTGATTCTGGGCCTCAGACTTTGGGTCTTGCCCTGCTGGTTCCCATTAATCTCATAGGGTGAAATGAGTCCCCAAAGGCTTCAGAAAGGCCGATGACCAGATCTAGATAATCTGGGGTTCTAGCGTCTCCTTCTCCTTTCTTCCATCTGCCCCATCTGGTCATTTTTCTGCTTCTTAGCACTTTCATTTAAAAGCATCCAGAGAAAGAGGGTGAAATAAAGTTCTAGGGAGATGCTTTCCTGTCGAGGGTGGCCGTAGAGAAAATACAGCCATTTGAGGGAGAGTTGAGGTGCCAAATGCACCTTGAAACAAGCTCTAACTGACTCATAAGACATTAGCTGATTATTAGTTATAAAGCGTTGAAGCCTTAAGAATTTCTGGAGCAATGCGTCTTCAACTTCAATGTGCACACAAATAGCTGGGTATCTTGTTAAAATGCACATTTTAATTCAGAAGGTCTGGCTTAAGGCTCAAGATTTTTTTTTTTTCCGGATATTTTTTTAAGGGACTTCTACACCCAGCCTGGGGCTCGAACTCACAACCCTCATGCTATACCGACTAAGCCAGTCAGTCACCCCCAAGATTCTGTTTCTAATGGGCTCCCAGATGATGCCATGCCGCTGGCCCATGGACTACACTTTGAGTAGCTGAGGCTTTAGATAAAGAGATTATAGATGTATGTCACTGATTCAGAATCAACATTATACAGTGCCATCATCATGTGACCGCTTAGAGCCTGCTTGAGCACTTTTTCTCACTTAATTTACTTTCTTTCTAACATGTTTATTCATTTACTTGAGAGAGAGAGAGAGAGAGAGAGAGAGAGAGAGAGCGAGCGAGCGCGCGCGCGCACGCGCGGCACACACCTGGGAGCAGAGGAGGAGCAGAGGGGAGGAGACAGAATCTCAAGCAGTCTCCTCCCTGTCAGCACAGAGCCCCACCGGGGGCTTGAACTCACCAACCATGAGATTATAAACTGAGCTGATATCAGGAGTCAGAGCCTTAACCGATTGAGCCACCCAGGCGCCCTCAATTAATTTTCAAAGAGCCTTCCCCATAGCTATTACTGAAGACAATTCCCATTTTACAGCAAGAGGAACTGAGGCCCAAAGAGATTAAGTAACCAACTAGCATGTGGGGAAGCCCGCCTTCCAACCCTGTCCTGAGTTCTTAACCACTCCGGAGAAAAGGCACAATTCTGAGGCACCCTTTCCTGTGACCGTGTTTTCTGGAAGGCCTCAGCCTTAATCCTCGCTAGCCTGGGAGAAGAGAACGGCAGTGGGGCTTGAACAGAAGCTAAAGACTTTGCTTCGCCTGCAGGGTGGGAGACGACCCTGGCTCTGCGACTCGCTCCCATCGCCAGTGGGCCTCGGTGCTCAGCTGCGCCCCCTCGGGTGTCGAGCAGAACCTTGGAGCCCTGCGGAGCCACCACGCTGTTGCCTGGCTATTGAGCGGAGTCAGCAGTGGCACAGCATCCCGCCTAGGGGCGCCACCTCCGCTGCGCCCACGCTCCCCGCTTGGCTTTGCGCTCATTTCACGCATGGCCACTGGGCCTGACTTCCAGGAGCTCGGCTGAAATATCGCTTAGCTCAGGCTTGAAATCCAACCTAAATTCACCCCTTGGGCCAGCAGCTTCCTTGCCAGACGCTCTTCCCCAACCAGAGGGAGGGTAATGGGAAGTGACAGGCTGAGTGCAGTGCCTACCAGCAGAGCACCCTCTTCCCAGAAAGGCCTGGATCATGAAGGCTTGGAGCTGAGTTCTTGCACTTCTGGAGGGGGACAGTCATAGCGCGGGGGACTACAGACGCCCTGGCCCCTGGAGACCAGTGAAGAATTTCTCAGGCTGGTGGACTGGGATTTTACTTAGTTGTAGACCTGCATGCTTCACTCTCTTCAGATTTAAAGCATCAAGAGTTGCTCCGACTTCTTGTGGGAGTCCCAGCCTCGCTCTCCGAGTCTGCTGTGCCAAATCTTGACAAAGTTATGGGACTTTTCTAGGAGTCCAACAAATTGAGTTGCCAAAGAATACACATTTCCTAGGCAATGTGTTTTTCTATGCAGCCCCCAGACCATGCAGCACCTTGGTGAGAACAAGAAAAGCTTCCTCTTTTGGAGCAGGGAACGAGGGGGGCAAGACAGGCAAGTAGAAGGGCACAGCTAGATGTAGAGCAGAGCATGGCCTGGCTTTCAGCACCCCTTTGCCCTATTCAGTTGGTGCTCTTTGTGCAGTGAACAACAGACACAACCATACCAGATAACCAACATTCTTAGCTCCTTCCTTTTTGTTCTTAATCTATTGTTTATTGACTACTTCCTCTATGTTCCTTCCTTCCTGGTCCTTCTGTCTACCCTTCTCACTCTGTAGGTGATGAAAATCTAAAGACAAGTAAGATCTTGTCCCTGACTGGAGAGGCTTACAATCTAGAAAAGGGGGCAGCCATATGAACAAATAAGTCTTGGGTTTTGCTACTGAGGACTAGATAGTTTATGCATGTGTAAAGTCAGTTAATTAGGCTGATTCATACCAGGATAAGAGCCTAGGAACCTACCTCCTCAAAAACCAGTGCATAGTCATGGAAGGCCTTAGATGTATAACTGGGAAGTATTTGGTGTCTAGATACCAGACTTTTCTTTGAGAAACATGGACAGTGTTAACAGAGAAGAGACCTTTGCTCCATGAGCACTTTGATGGGTTTGCAGCAGTACATTTGGGAGAAGGCTGAATTGCTCCGTGATTGAGGGAGGGAAGTTTGAAACGGGTTGGGGATTTGAAGGAGTAGGGGAGGAGACAGAATGATAGAACTCTCTGTGGAAGAAAGACCAAATAAAAACCCCCATGGAGAACGAATTTTTAAGTTCTATCTGCTGTGAGGGACGCTATTAAAATCTTTATAATATACTTCCCTCCTCCTGAAAAAAATCATTAAAGTCCAGTCATAAGCCTGGACTGCCTGGGGTAAGGAGAGGAGACCAAGGAAGAATCTAGATCCTTTTTAAGTTGTCATGAGTCAAAACCATAGATGCTGGAGGCAAAGCAGACCATGAGACTATTAAGCTATGAGCATTCACACAGTTGCTGGGAAAGTCTTAGATTTCTCAGGCGGGCGGACCGGCAATTCAAGGCAATTTCTGACAGCTCTTGAGAAACAGGGAGGCCCCAGCGGATGTCCAGGTTGGAGCAATAGAGTGCATAAAGTTTATCGTGTGTTCAACTCAGGGTCATGTTAGATGCAGATAGCAGCCGGGCAGGGAAAGGAGTGAAGCAGACTGGATGTGAGACAGCAGGGGGTGGTGGGGACTGTGGCAAGCCACGGAGCATACCTTCACTGGAAGGGGACCGCTGCCACCCGCCTCCAGCCGAGTGTTGCCTTGTAAGAAAGCCCAGTGTTCTCAGCCCACATTTTAAGAGAAAGATGTTTGAGGAAACCTTCCATTAAAAAAAAAATATATATATATATATATATATATGTTAGCTAATTCAGAAAATGTTGTACTTCAGGGGTCAGACCAAAGATGCCTCATGTTGTTCGTGGGTTCTAATTTGGAAGTGAGAGAAACACGGAGACAAGATCCATTTTCAGAGGAGGTGATGGAAACAATGGCATTCCTAAGTGAGAAGTGGTAGGACTGATTCTGCCCCATCAGCCCTAATTTCAGGACCCCATGCTCCGCTTAGCTACTAATTGTCCTTGTGGCCTCAGAGAAGTAATTTACAATGTCTTTATCTGTAGTCTCTTTATCTGTAGAATAAAGGCATTAAATCCGACATTCTTTCGGAGTTGCAGTTCTCATTATTGAGGGGCAGAAAAGTAGTTTGAGAAGAAAAAAAAAAGGCCTAGATGTGTTTCAAAAAGTATTGAATTCATTGACATTTATTGTGTGTCGGCAAGGTGCATTGCATTGATCATGGAATTCTTGCTTACTCTGAAAAAGTAAACATGCACTCAGGACGCACCTTAATTATTTTGCCTGCCTGAGAACAATGCTTTCAAAGAAGAGGGAAAAGAGACCCACAACAGGAAGCCGCGTTACTGACACTATCAGCAGGTGAGTTAGAGTCTGTCAGCGATGATAAGAGGGCTGGCATATTTCCTATTCAGACTGACACTGCTCTGAGACAGAAACCGAACTGATGTTTGTTCAATAATACCAAGATATGTCACAGAATCTGGGGTGGGGGGTGTCCGGTATCTTTTGTCAGCTTAGAGTAAAACCCTAGGGAACATACGTAGCAGACTGTTGCAGGTATTGAGATTAAATGATGTTTCCCTGAAAATGTAGAAGGCATGGTCTACTAGTCTGCCTGTTGGCAAACCGCCTTTTGCTACCTCTAGACCCCTCCGCTGGAGCGCCCTCCCCAGGCCACCTAGAGTAAGCAGAGTCACATGTAGGCCGTTGAGCTTCACCTTGGACCCCAGGATAGCCTCACTGTCTCCAGGGACTTGAAGGTGGAAGTAGTCTGGTCTCAGAACCCCAAAACAATGGGATAGGGGAGAGGTAGGGGGTGGGTGGAGGATGAGAAGCAGCAGCAAAGATTAAGTGGGCAAGAGAAGACTCAGAGCCCTGAGATTGAGTAATTTTAGGAGGCAGTACTGTTTATGGAACATTTCATTCTTGATAGCTACTGCCGCATTCTAGTCATTAGACTGCATTTACTCGTGGCTTGTAGAAATTACTTCCCATGGGAAACGAAAGCAATTCCTTTTTCAAAGGATGCTTTGTTTTCTAGGAGAAGAAAGTAAAATGTATGATGGTGCTGGCCAGCTAGCGCCTACATTCCCTGGTAAGTCAATCCAGGTTTAAGTTCACAACTTAGCATGATCGTGTCAATAAGTAACCAAGAAGTAGTCATGATGGTGATAATAATGATAATAATAATAGCTACCACTTGTTGAGTACCTTCTACCTGCCAGCCCTTAGCAGAATATTTGCATATGTATTTCAGTCAGTCCCCAAAGATACCTTGGGCACTCTCATTTTACACATGAGGAAACTGAGACTCAGAGAAGCTAAATGTATTTACTTAAGATAAGACAGCTAGGGACTCAAACCTGATCCATGTGGCTCTGAAGCCCATTCTTTTAATTACCAACCGCTGAATTTACTGCATTTAACTGAGAAGTCTGTTGTCATTCCTGAAATAAGAACTCTCCAGCAAAGACTGCAGGGATAAGGGGTGAATGAAGCAAGGAGGGCACAAAACAGACAGTGGGGTTTCTGAAACTGAAGCAATCACGTAGATTTCAGCTTGAATCTATTACACCCATTAGAAGGCACCTGTGTCCCTTCTGCTCTCCAGGCGTCGGCATCCGGAGCTTTCCACGTCTGCAAATTAAAGGGCTGTCCGAGGAAATGAGCTGCAGCTCCTGGTGTCCTGCCTCGGCCACCAAAATCCCATCCTTGCCTTGTTAGCATTTATATAAGGCCTCCAGCTGCAGCACCGATATACAGTGCCTCACTTCCCTGCATATTCTCGTCTTGATTAGTCACAGGGAGGCCATAATAACTGCCTTTGCTTCTTCTCTTCACACCTGATAGAACACACCCCCCTTTCCTGTGGTCTGGCATCAAGCCAGGATCAATCCCACCTGAGTGATAATGATTAATCAAATTCTTCCGTTCTTCATAACCATTTTCCAGTTTGTGAAGAGCTTTCACACCCACGATCCTGTTTGCAGGGATGTCATTAGTTGATGGGAGAGCAGTAGAAAGGCTAACGTGCCCCTGCCCGTAGTGTACCAAACGCTCCTCTTGTTTCTCTGGGGAGTGGGCCAGGGGCCCGGACTCCAGAAGGGTTTGGCTTTGGGTTGTGATGCTAGAAGGAGGGAGGAACCTCGTTTGGTGTTGGGAGAGATTATCAAAGGACAGGAAGTGAGAGTCACCTGCCATTGGTGATGTGACTTCTTGAGCTGTCGGGCCTCCATGCAGGTGGTTGAGGATTTAAGTCATTGAGGATTAAATTTCTTCTTGGAGGGAGTCCAAAGCCTGGGGTGGGGGGGGGGCACAGAGCAGAGGCCTCCTAGCCCTCTAGGTCCTGCCTTTCCCTCCCTGCCTCGGACCCCTGTCTGCTGTCTCAGCTGCTCCAAGAGACATGTTTGCCATTGGCCAGCAGTCTCTCCCTGGGCTCAGTACATAGGGCCTCCCAGCCCACAGATCCCTAAACCCAATCCCTAAACTGCATGTTGCTTCCTCCTTACATAAGAGAGAATATTTTTTTAGTTTAAACTCCCCTTCCAGAGAGTGTGATGCGCTGTTTAGGCAAGCGTATTAATGGGGCTTTGGAGAAATCAGGGGAAGCCAAAGCTGGGTTTGGGGTGGGGACTGCAGGAACTGAATTGCTCTACAGAATGGTTCTGGAAAAATTTTTCCAGCGCTGCTGAAAGCTGAGAAGAGGGAGGGGCGTGAGGCCTGAATTATAGCAGGAGTCGGATGCCCAAGTTGGCAGGAGGGCCGGGTGGTTCGCAGACAGGAAAGTCCAATATTTAACTTTTAGTCCTTTGCCGTGCTGTGAAGAGGAGCTCTTGGTTTCCATTTCCCCCAAGTCTGTGAAGTCTGATCTAGTAACTTATGCACAGAGTGGTTTTGTGCAAAAATTATTCACGACCAGAAGCCAAGGAGGAGCACGACCCCAGGAGGGAGATGTGAGGGGGTAGGGTGTTAATGAAGCCAAAGTTTTCATGAAAACAGAGTCCCAAAGCAGTTGCAGGACTCTCTCCTGGTGCGGGATGGGGGCAGGGTGAGCTAGCAGAGTGATGGTGATACTTGGGGGCTATTTGTCAGCCCTGCAAGGAAAGCAGGGCACACAGCAATAGACTCCCATTTGACAGATGAGAAAAGCAAGATCGAGGTAGGATGTCCTTTCCCAGTGCCACCCGCCCCCAGCAAATAGGGAAGTGCAATCATAATGCAAAACCGCATTCTATTCCTAACCATGATCTGACAGTTAACAACAATTATATACCAGCAAAGAGGCAACCAGAAAAATAAATAAATGAGCACCTTCTGTTTATTTCCATAACCCGTTACATCACCAGCCTTCTCACGGTGTCACTTTGGTGTAAACTTCACCCTCTGTGAGGCTTGGAGCAGGAGGAAGGGAAGAGACATTTCAATGCAAGGAACAGAAAAACCAGGTAGGGAATCGCAAGCAGCAGACACTGGGTGGGTAGGCGAAGGGTGGGAAATTTAATGAAGTAATTGGGTAATTGGCCTCCACCAGGCTTGAGCTAAGCCTGTGGGATCGGGAATCCTTAGGGATCCTGTGCTGTGCATGTGCTCGGAGGGGGTGAGCAGAGAGATCTCCACCCTTTTGTACTTACTTCCTCTGTAGAAATCCTCTCACAGGAGAAGACTCTCACAGTTCACACAATACTCCATCTGACGACCTGCATGAGCAGTGAAACCTTCTCTCTGCCTTGTGACCTATCCCCCACTGACCATTTCCGCCACTGAAGCCCCGTGATTGGGACTGGTTTATGTAATCATTCACCACCAGTATCATCTCCTAGGCTGAGTCCCTTGTAATTGCTGGTTGATTCATTGATGTTTTCACCATGAAACTTGTGATTCTCACATGATTCGTAAGGGGACCCAGGCAGAGCCCATGCCATCTGTCATTTGCAGGTGGCCTGGTGCATTTCTTCTATCTGCATGCTTCTGTAATGAAGTATGGTGCTGTCTCCTGATGGCTTCTGTCCCTGGAACTTGTTTCTGATGCCTGCTGTCCCTCAGGCAATTGCCTAATGACCTCATTCTCTGAGGCTGCCCCTGATTGCTTTTGTCCCTTGGGTTTCTCCCAGAACTCTGCCTGATGCTGAGAAAGAGAACAGTCAAGCCATCAGATTATAGAATAGAGAGCTGGAATAGGACTCTGCGCTTGAGCGATCCTACATTTCCATTTGTCTGGGATGTTCCCATTTAACCTGTTGCCCCCATGTAATTATGAGGAACATCTTCTTTCCAATCTCAAAATGTCCCAGTGTGGATGACGATAAATTATACCTGATGATAAATTTAGTGATCACCTAAGGTAGTGAGAACTACTTTAGCTTGGAAGACCTTTTCTTCGAATACTTACTCCCTGTTCCTGATGTGTAAAACAGAAAGAAAAAAAAAAGGGGGAAGCTGTTCTGGCTAAAGGAAGCAGAGGAGGATGAACCCCGCTACCAACATCACCTCCTTCGCTCCTCCTCCTAGTGAGGCAGCCTCCCCCCAAAGAGCTCCATGCATCACCTGTGATACCCACACTCACAGATGAGGGAACGGGGGTCCATGGAGAATAAAGGGATTATGTCAGGCCATACCACTGGTTAATGGAAGACCCCAGGCTAGAAATCCATAGTGATATCTCTACCACACCAAATTCCCTTCCAGTTTGCCCAACAGTCTTAAGTGGCCATATACCCAATTTTGTGCCAGCTTTGCACTCTTATCGATTGATCAATCTATCAGAGGTATCTCCTATAAAATTTATATGAAATTTCCACCATGGAGCAAATGGTCATGAGTTAAAAAGCACCCAGTTCACACTTGGAAAGTCCACAAAACACAATAGAGGAATTGCTCTGTGCTGAGGCAACTTGGTGTGAATTGTGCATGCATAGTTAAAGTAAACAATGCTGGGGGACAAATGCCCTTTCTGGAGACTGTATCCTTGAAAATATTTGGATGAGGTATATTAATCCCAACAAGCGGCCCTCAAAAAGTCAAACAGGAAGCAAACCTCATGCTATTGTGTAAAATAAACACTTGTCCTTCACAGGGACGCCTGAGCCCTCCCTTTGCCTTAGTTCTTCATTGGGAGCAACAGTTGGCAAGTCTAAACTGAAACAAAGCCCTATCTTTGAAGCACACAGCTTCTCTAAGCCCCTTGCCATTTATTTTATTGTATTGTTTATTTATTTATTTATTTATTTATTTATTTATTTATTTATTTTTAATGTTTATTTTTGAGAGAGAGAGAGTGAAAGACCTCATGCGGGGGAGGGGCAGACAGAGAGGGAGACACAGAATCTGAAACAGGCTTCAGGCTCTGAGCTGTCAGTACAGAGCCCGACACCGGGCTCAAACTCACGAAGTGTGAGTCCGTGACCTGAACCAAAGTCAGATGCTTAACCAACTGAGCCAGCCAGGTGCCCCGCCCCTCACTATTTAAATAATTGTCCACCTTCCCCTCTACCTTCTGCTGCCACCTGCCCTCGCCGGGCACCCAGGCAGTTTGAACTTGAACGCTGTGTGGGAAAAGCAGACACTACATGCAAATCAGAAAGTGATGCAACCATTTTATGTCCCAAGATAGGCCAACAGGAGGCAAAATCATGTGGAAGGCAGCCTACTTTTAGCAGCTTCCCAGGCATGGGGCAGGGTTGGGGTTGGGGTGCGTGTGTGGGTATGTGTGTGTTTTCTTTTTACCTTGTTTTCATTTGATCCAAGCACTGTGTTTCTCAGGGGAATTGGAGCCCATAACTCTGGCTTACACAAACCAATTTGTCCATGATCAGAAAGCAATTATTCCCCTCTCCTTGTGTAGAAGAGAAACAGCCTGGCAAGGTGGGGCTGAGTACAGGCTTGCCCTTGCCCTTCTCACCTGTTGACTCAGACTATTTGCATAGCCAGGATTCTGAGGAAACACCCAAGTCCATCAGTGAAAAGTTCTGGGTAATCTATGCAAAGTAGATTCCCCTGTTTTGAGGCAGAGAGAACCAAGGGCCTGCATTAGAAACAATGTAGTAGAAATAACTCCAGCATTGGCAGAGCCCTTACTCCGGGCTTCCCTAATTCCAGCCTGGCTAGAAGAACACTTTCAGGTGGAAAATAGGACTCTCCCATTCCAGAAATGAGGAAATGGGGCTTGATAAAGATGACGTGACTTCCCCAGTCACTCAGCAAGGAAGTGGTGGAGTGAGGATTCGAAGTCCGGCTCTAGAACCTGCCAGTTGACACACAATCCCAGCAAACAACTAGACCTGGGCTGGGGCTTCCCAAACTTCTCTCTGTTCACAGATCACCGGGGGCTCATGTCAAAATGCATGTTCTGATTCAGAAGCTCTGGGATGCGCCAGAGACCCTACACTTCTTTTTCTTATTAAAAAAATTTTTTTTAATGTTTGTTTATTTTTGAGGCAGAGTGTGAGCAGGCGAGGGGCAGAGAGACAGGGAGACACAGCTCAGGCTCCAGGCTCTGAGCTGTCAGCACAGAACCCAACGTGGGGCTTGAACTCCTAAACCATGAGATCATGACCTGAGCCAAAGTCGGACACCCAACCAACTGAGCCCCCCAGGCGCCCCAGAGACCCTCCATTTCTGAGAAGCTTCCCGGAAATGCCAGTGCTGTGAAGGTTCCAGGGTAGCTGTCTCGCAGTTTTTTTGGTCAAGGGCAGGAGAACTAATATTTCAGGCTTTGTGGACCACGTGCAGTATCTGTTGCTTATTCTTCATTTCCTTTTTTTTTTTTTTTACCACCTGTAGAATGTAACATCATCCTCAACTCTTGGCTTATGGGTTACATTCCGTCGGAGCAACAGCAGCCTAGTCCCTGACCTAGAGCACTATGAGTAGAGAAGCCAACTGGCCCGGGTGGGTTTATCTCCAGTCAGTGCATACGAACTGAATTTGGCTCTTCTATTAGGTGTGGTGCTCAGGACAGTAAGCTCCCAGACGGGCTGCCTCCCCAGCGGCCAGTTTGGGTGACAGATAAGAAGGAGGCTGACCTACACCGAAGGAATCGGCTGGGATGGTGAAGGCCCACAGGCATGAGGAGAGGGGTGGAGGAAGAGAGGGCTGCAGGAATGGGGAACGGAGTGGAGTGGGGACTGCCACACACGCTACTGAGCTCTTTGCCTACAGGGGCTCCCCCCATGGAGGAGGTCAACCCCAAGACATTCAACTCTAAGTTTGAGATCCTGTGATGCTGCCGTGTGGGGCTGATCTGATGCTGTCATGAGATCATCGGCACACACATGATCTGGTCCTCTTGGAGTTATCAGCCGCCACATCTCAGAGTGGCCGCTTTATCTCTTGGCCCAGCCGGGGTACGGGCAGCCGACGTTCACCCCAGGAGGGTGAGCGCCCACTGCGCTGGGGGACCAGGGAAACAGCTCCAAGCTCCAGGCTCAGAGAGATAGGCGGGGGTCTCTCTGCTCATGGGCCTTCTCCAGCCCCTGGGGAACCCTGTTGCTTTTCCATCTTTCCCATAAGTGAAGAATGAAGTGAAATCGTCTTCCTTCCAGGAACTCGTTCTATAGAAATCATTTTGAATATGAACAAAGCTTTTCCCCTCTGTTGCAAAGGCCTGAGTAATTCAGACGTCTTTATGCCCAAGTAGTCCTTCAAGGCTTCTCCTCATGTTTATTTTTCTTCTGTTCCTTCTCCTTTCTGCCATGCCCTTTCCTTTGACATAGGCCAACACGCTGCTGTATCTAAAGTCTGTTTTTTTGCATGGGCTCCCATCAAATGCCTATCGCCTTGTGTGCATACATATTTTAATCTACTTAACCGCATCCCATACATCACTTACTCTCTGTCATATTTTTGGACTCACCACCGTGTTTTTAACATCCAGCCAATAGCTATGTGTACCAATTAATTTCTTCTAAATGCTGCATAGACTCCACATGCCATCATTTTCTCTTTCCATTCTCCGGTGATGCTCACCCAGGTTAACCCCAGTTTCTTGTCACAAATATAATGCCATAATGAAAACCTCACATATGTTCCTTTCTAGGCACGGGTAAGCAAGTCCTTGTGATAATTCTCCAGGGGTGAAATTACTGGGCTTTGGAATATGTGCACATTTAATTTGACCCGATCCTTCTGGCAGACCCTCAAGGAAAGCTGTGTCAGTCCTCACTCTCAACCGCAGTGAAGCAGGGTCTTGTCCCTACATCTCTCCCAACACTTGATACTAATCGCCTTCTAATTTTTCTAGTGAAATACAAGTGAGGAGACACCCTTTTGCTGTTACGGGTTGTGTTTCCTTGATGACTCAAGCGTGTTTTTCTTCATATGCTCATTAACCCTTTGGGTTTTCTTTTTTTGTTAGCTGCCTGTTGCTCTATTTTCCCAAAGGTGTGCTGATTTTTATCTTGACTTGCAGGCACTTCCATAATATTCTAGAATCTAGATATTGGTCATTTGTGAGTTTGAGGCATTGCCAATATCTTCTCCTTGTTGATCTGTGCCTTGTTCATATCTTTTATGGAACAGCAATCCTTGAAGTAGGTGTAATCAAATATATCAATTTTTTTTACCTCATGGTTTATATTCTTTCCAGTTTTGCGCACAAAATCCATCTACAATCTCAAGTACAAGATACTCTGCTACCTTTTATCTTAGTGTGTGATTTTACATGTCATAATTAGGCTATCACATCATCACCTGGAATTTATCCTTGAGTGTAGCCATATGAGAGGTCCTGGTATTTTTTCCCCCATTTTTTCAACATCACCTACTTTTTCTTATTGTTGTGCCATGCCACGTTGTCACATACTAAGTTCCCACACATGCATAAGTCTGTTTCTGAGCCAGTAGCAAAGATTTGGTGTCAGGGATATTCATTATCACCTAAGGACATTATTTTTTATAAAAATGAAAACAACCCTGATGTGCAACAGTTGAGAGCTAATTAAAACAGCCATAGTCCATGTATACAAGTAGACTGCCATGCGGGATTAAAACTGATATAATAGAAGGATGCACAATGTCATGAATGGTTGTGTTGTATTCCTTAGTGAACATAGAAGATTCCAAAAGAGCATAGAGTGAATGATCTTAAGTGTGTAATAAGCCATGTATATATATATGTCTATAATTGGTAAATACTCAGATAGTATTGGTAGCTCTTTATGGACAGTAGGATTCTACTGATGGTCAACTGAGGAGGGGACAGTGAGAGAATGTTAGGAAAACCTGGCTTATATTATGGAAAGAGCCCAAATGTCCATCAGCTGATGAATGGATAAAGAAGATGTGGTCTATATGTATATATACAATGGAAAACTACTCAGCGATGAAGTAGAATGAAATCTGGCTATTTGCAACAACGTGGATAGAACTGGAGGGTAGGATGCTAAGTGAAAGAAGCCAGTCAGAAAAGGACAGATATTGTATGTTTTCACTCATACATGGGATTTGAGAAACTTAACAGAAGACCATGGAAGAAGGGATGGAAGAATAAGTTACAAACAGAGAGGGAGGCAAACCATAAGGACTCAAATACAGAGAGAAAACTAAGGGTTGATGGGGAGGGGGGAGGGGAAAATGGGTGATGGGCATTGAGGAGGGCACTTGTTGGGACAAGCACTGGGTGTTGTATGTAAGTGATAAATCACAAGAATCTACTCCTGAAGCCAAGACTACAGTGTATACACATTATGTTAGCTAATGTGACAATAGATCATTAAAAAACCTGGCTTACCGGCAGAGCCACATGCTCAATTGCTAAGTCCTACAATGGTCTACTGTCACCCATGGTAGGGTCAGCAGGACAGGGAGACCGGAACTTCTCAAACTTTACTGCATACCAATTACCTGGATTGCAGGTTGGATTCAGCCGGTGGGAAGGGACCTGAGATACCACATTTCCAACAAACCCCCAAGGGATGCTGGTGCTCCTGGGCCAGGACCTCACTTTGAGTAGCAAGAACCCCATGTGGGTGATTCAGCTCTGCTTCTGCTTACCTCACAGGAAAAGGTGCTAAGGAAAGGAGCCAACAGCTTTTTAAGTTTACTTAGACCAGAGGATCAAGTGTGTGTATTACGTTATCTTAAGATTACAAGGGGGCAGAGCATGGAAGTATGAACATAAGAACTACAACATCAGTGGTAAATAGGGACCAGCACACGTCCTCTTGCTTTCTTCCCCTTCTCCTCGACATTGGATTTGGCCACTCACTCTCCTCCCAGCAGTGAGGTCTGAGGTTCAAATGGGAAAGAGGGTAACAGCCTCCTGGCCCCAGGCAGCCCAGCTGGTTCCATGGACGGAGCTCACCTGGGTGAGGTGAGGCGCCCGAAAGCTGTCTCAGGAATCCGCTCCCAGACAGCAGGTTGACACCCCAGCTTCAAGGTCAGGGTCCCCATTGTCGCCGAGAAAGGCTCAGTGACCTCAACCCACCCCAGATGATTAGAAAGCTTCTCTCCTTTCTTTGCCCACTGGCACTTGTCAGCCCTGACTCTGGCCCACTGCCACCCTCCAGCCTTGATGACCTGTTTTAAATAAATGCAAGCACAATCATATCTCCCTTACCAAACTGCTCGAAAATGCCAACACAAGCAGATTCTTCTTAACAGGCCTGGAGGTTTTATCTGGCATCGTGGACAAAGGGAACTCACACAGTAAGAATCTGTTTGTCAGCTCACTGGGCAGACTCTACAAAGCCCCCTACAATGTTTCCATTGTGTCCTCAAATGTGGGCATTTAAAGCCTGGTCATATATAAACCCCTGTTATCATTACTATGTAAGCAAAATTTCATATGCGCCAGGTACCAGTCTAAGCATTTTTACATTTGTTACATCACTTCATCCCTAAAACAATCCTGGAATCTAGATATTGCATGAAAATATCAAGGTTCAGAGGTTAAGTAGCTTGCCCAAAGTAACACAGGTTGTAAGCGAGAAACCTCCAATGAAAGGGAAGGAAAGAAGGTGCTAAGCAGACTGTGTGGATACACTGAAGAGTTTGTTGTGAGTGGAGTTCTTGGCCTGGAGTGAAGGAAAAACCCTAAAAAGTGATGTGATTTTGTATTCATAACCAGAATAGACCTCCAGGAATGGTTCCCAAGCGATGAGAGACGTAGTTGGCTCCCCGGATTATTGCCTGCTCCTTCCCTGCCAGCAGAACTCTGGTTTCTTTGCATATAGCTAGCTGATAGTCAGCATTGATCTACATGAGTTGTGACAATCGTCTCCCTTTGTGTCACTGATGGATTGACTTAATTGTGGGCATCTGACCACACATGAGATAAAAAAGATCTGTGAGGACTTTTGAGAAAGCCTTCCACCCTGATAAGAAAAGGATCCTTAAGTCCTTTCCCCAAATCAAGCTTCCTGCCTGCCTGCCTAGGCCGAGGTAGTAGAAACATGTGATAGTTAGGCAGCCATATTCTCACCAGGACAGGCATAGCCTAGCACACTGATGACGGCAGAGCTAAAGATAGAAAGAGCCTCGGGTCCTTGACAGTCTTGCTGAACAAGCAAACATCCCTGGAACCTCCACCTCTAGACTTCTTGAAATGTGAGGTAATGAAGCATCTTTATAATTTAGCCTGGATATTTTGTTATTTGCAAGAAAAGTAAGGAGGGTTGAATCAACTCCCCTTTTGGCAAAAGGCTAAGCATTCCAACACAAATCCCTCTATCTTAGATTCACGTCTTGGTCTAGAATTGTTCTTTATCTCGTCTTTTCAGTATTTTCTTCCTTGGGCTTCTTTGAATTTTTTTTCTTTTTTAATGCTTTTTATTTATTTTTGAGAGACAGAGAGAGACAGTGCGAGCAGGGGAGGGTCAGAGAGAGAGGGAGATACAGAATCTGAAGCAGGCTCCAGGCTCTGAGCTAGCTGTCACCACAGAGCCCGATGTGGGGCTCAAACCCACGAACCGTGAGATCATGACCTGAGCTGAAGCCGGACGCTCAACCGACTGAGTCACCCAGGTACCCCTTCCTTGGGCTTCTTTGAATCTATAATTGGCTCAGTCCACAAGAGGCTCAGTCTAGCCATAAGTCAAAGAAGAGTTCTCATGATTCTACAATGGACAATCTACTCTTCTACATCGTTTTCATCTTTGTAAAACTCAGCTCACCCCCTCCTGGAGGCCCTCTCTGCTATGACAGGACTTAGCTGAGGTGGGCAGAATAGTGGCTTCTCAAAGATGCACATATCCTGATCGCTAGCTAAAATGTTACCTTACATGGCAGAAGGGAGTTTGTAGATGTGATTAAGGTTAAGGACTCAAACGAAGAGAGCAGACTAGGTTATGTAGGTGGGCCCAATCAAACCACATGGGCCCTTAGAAGTGGGAAACTTTTCCATATGGTGTCATTCAGGGAGAGAAATGTGAGAATAGAAGAAGGACAGAGAGACATGGCATTGCTCACTTTGAAGATGGAATGTAGGCAGCTTCTGAAGCCTAGAAAAGGCAAAGAAACAGATTCTTCCCCCAGAGCCTTTGGAAAGGAACTAACGACTATGTTTTCAGCATATGGGAGCCTATATTCAATTTCTAACATAAGAAGTTTAAGATAATAAACTTTCATTGTGTAAGCCACTAAATGTGTGGCAATTTGTCACAGCTGCAGTAGAGAACCAATACCTTGGCCATGAATGTATCTATTTCCCCCATGTTAACACTTACCATACTATGATACGTGGAGCAGTAGGGGAGGGTCTGGGTAGTCGGTTTAGAAAGATTTGTGCAAACTATGGCTCTATTTCCAAGTGGTCTCGGGCAGGTTACTTAACTCTCTGAGTCTCAGATAGTATCACCTAGAAAAAGGGATTAATAAAATTGTTTCTCTCTTACATTTGTTGTGACTTTCTCTCTTTTTTTAAAAAATATTTTATTTATTTATTAGTGTGAGGAGGGGAGGGGCAGAGAGAGAGGGAGACACAGAATCCACAGCAGGCTACAGGCTCCGAGCTGTCAGCACAGAGCCTTGAGGCAGGGCTCGAACTCACAAATCATGACCTGAGCCAGAATTGGCCGCCCAACCAACTGAGTCACCCAGGTGCCCCTTGTTTGTTGTGATTTTTAAATGAGGCTATGCAGATAACACACTTAATACAAGGCTGAGCAGGAAATAGTAGCCATTTGAATATTTCTCAGAGAAGGATCAGGGCCTGGGACATTCCTCTGTGGTGAGGAACACCTTTATTCTTTTCCAGCTTTATGGGGATGTAAGTGAAACATAAAACTGTGTTCAGTTTAAGATGTACAATGTGATGATTTGATACGCATATATATTGCAAAAGGTTTACCGCAATAATATTAGTTACACATCCTTCACTTCACAATGACCACTTTGTCGTTGTTGTTTTTGTTATGGTGAGAACATTTAAAATCTACTCTTTGTAAACTTTCAAGTGAACAATAGAGTATTGTTAACTATAGTTACCATGCTGTGCACTACATCCCAAGAACATACAGTCTTATAACTGGAAGTTTGTACCCTTCTACCAACAATTCTAAAAATCACCCCGCCCCCCATTCCCTGGCAGCCACCATTCTACTCTCTGCGTCTATGAGTTTGGCTTTTTTAGATTCCACGTATATGTGAGATCATACAGTATTTGTCTTTCTCTGACTTACTTCACTTAGCTCAATGCCCTCAAGGTCCATCCATGTTGTCTCACACACACACACACACACAGCCAGATTTTTTTTCATTTTAACGGCTGAAAAATCTCCCCTGTACATATCTACCACGTTGTCTCTATCTGTTTATCCATCAATAGACACTTAAGTTGTGTCCATATGTGGGTTATTGTGAATACGGAGCTTATGCAATGAACATCAGAGTGCAGATATCTCTTGGAGATAGGGATTTCCTTTCCTCTGGGCATATACCCAGATTTGGGACTGCGATGTCTAATTTTTTGAGGAACTATACTGTTTTCCACAGGGTCTGCACCAGTTTGCATTCCCTCCACCCCCGCCCCACCACCAGTGCACGAGGCTTCCCTTTCCCCCCCACACCGCGGCCAACATGTGTGTGTTATCTCTTGTCTTTTTGGTAACAGCCCTCTAAACACATTTGGATTGACAGATCATTGTGGTTCTGATCTGTATTTCCCTTATCATGAGTGATGTTGAACATCTTTTCATGTACTTGTTGACCATGTGTCTGGCTTCTCGGGAAAACATTGCTACTCAGGCCCTTTGCCCGGTTTTAAATTGGATTATTTTTTTGGCCATTGAGTTGTGTGAATGCCTTAACCCTTGAGCAGAGAAATGGTTTACAAATATTCTCTCCCATTCCACAGATTGCATTTTCATTTTGTTGATTGTTTCTTTTGCTGTGGAGGAGATTTTTAGCTTGATGTTGATTTTTGCTTTTGTTTCTTATGCTTTTAGTGCCCTATCTAAAAACTTCTTGCCGACACAAATATCAAGGACCTTTTTAGCAATGTTTTCCTCTTAGGGATTTTATGGTTTCAGGTCTTATGTTGAAAAGTCTTCGATCCGTTTGGAGATAATTTTTGTGAGTAGTATAAGTGTCCAATGTCATTCTGTTGCATGTGGAAATCCAGTTTTCCCAGCAGTATTTAACTGAAGAGATTATTTTTCCCCCATTGTATATTCCTGGCATGTATGTTAAAGATTAGTTGACCATATATGTGTAGATTTATTTCTGGGCTCTCTATTCTGTTCTATTGAGCTGTGTCTATTTTATGCCAAAAATATGGTTTGATTTCTACAGCTTTGTAATGTAGTTAGAAATCAGGAAGTGTGATGTTCTGTAGCTGTTCTTTTTCAAGATTGCGTTGCCTGTTCAGAGTCTTTTCCGGTTCCATAGGGATTTTAGGATTGTTTTTTCTTTATTTTTTAAATGTTTATTTATTTTTGAGAAAGAAAGAGACAGAGCTGAACAGAGGAGGGTCAGTGAGAGAGGAAAACTCAAAATCCAAAGCAAACTCCAAGCTCTGAACTGTCAGCACAGAGCCTGACTTGGGGCTCTAACTCACAAACCGTGAGATCATGACCCGAGCCAAAGTCAGACATTTAACTGACTGAGCCACCCTGCTGCCCCTAGGATTGTTTTTTCTGCTTCTTTGAAAGATTCCATTGGAATTTTGATAGGGATTTCATTGAATCAACACATAGCTTTGAGTGGTGTGGAAATTTTATCAATATTAACTTTTCCACTCCATGAGCACAAAGTATCTTTCCACTTATTCATTCTTCTTCAATTTCTTTCATCAGTGTTTTGCAGTTTTTTTTGTGTATGGATCTTTCATTTCCTTGATTAAAATTTATTCCTTTTGATGCTTTGTAAAAGAGATTGGTTTCTTAAATTCTTTTTTCAGATAGTTCATTGTTAGTGTATAGAAATGCAAGTGATTTTTATATGTAGATTTTGTGTCCTGCAACTTTGTTGAATTTGTTTATTAGTTCTAACAGTTTTTGTTTGTTTTTGTTTTTGTTTTTTTGTGGAGTCCTCAGAGTTTTCTCTAAGATCATGCCATCCGCCGAGACACTTCTATGTCTTCCTTTGCAATTTGGATGACTTCCTTCTGTTGTTCTTCTCTCCTCTCTCCCTCCCTTATTTCCTTTCCCTTCTTTCCTTCCTTCCTTCCTTCCTGCCTCCCTCCTTCTCTCCCTTTCTTCCCTCCTTTCTGCCTTCCTTTCTTTCTTCCCTTCTTTCCCAACTACTCTGGCTAGCACTCCCAGTACTGTGCTGAATAAGAGTGGGGAGAGTGGAAACCCTTGTCTTGTTCCTGACTTTAGAGCGAAGGCTTTAAGTTTTTCACCACCTGAGTATGATGTTAGTGGTAGGCTTGTCTTAACTGGCCTCTGTTATGTTGAGGTATGTTCCTTCTATACCCACTTTTTCGAGAGTTTTTATCATGGAACAATGTTGGATTTTGTGAAATGCTTTTGTTGCTCATTCTGTTCATGGGATGTGTCACACTTATTGATTTGTTTATATCGAAACATTCTTACATCTTCAGGATAAATCCTCATTTGTGGTTTATGATCCTTTTAATGTGCCATTGAATTCAGTTTGCTAGTATTTTTTTGAGAATATTGACAACTGTATTCATGAGGGATGTTGGCTTGTACTTTTCTTTTTCATAGTGTCCTTATCTAGTTTGGGTATCAGTGTAATGCTGGCCTCCCTCTTCAGTTTTTTGGAAATGTTTGATAGGGATTGGCATTAATTCTTCTTTCAATGTTTGGTAGAATTCATCCATAAAGCTCGCTAGTCCTGGGCTTTTCTTTGTTGAAGGTTTTTGATTACCAATTCAATATCCTTACTTGTTATTGTTTTTTGCAGATTTTTTTATTTCTTCATGAAATAAAGTTAGGTTGTATGTTTCTAGGAATTTATTAATTTCTTCAAAGTTGTTTAATTTGTTGGTGTATAATTGTTCATAGTAGTCTTTTATAATCCTTTGTCTTTCTGTGGTGTCAATGATAATGACTTTTATTTATAATTTTATTTATTTGACTCTTCTTTTTTTTTTCCCTTGGTAAGTTGAGCTAAAGATGTATCAATTTTGTTTATCTTTTCAAAAAACTAAAAACTTACTTTATCTTTTCCTTTGTTTTTGTTTTATTTGTTTGTTTTCATTCTCTACTTCATTTACTTTTGCTCTGATCTTTGCTGTTTCCTTCCTTTGGGCAACTTTGGGCTTAGCCTATTTTTCTTTTTCTAGTTTTTTTTTTAATGTAGATGTTTATTATCATAACTTCCCTCTTAGAATTGCTTTCTGCAGCATCCCATAAGTTTTTGGTATGTGCTTCAATTTTCATTTGTTTCAAGATCTTTTTTTTTAAATTTCTCTTGTGTTTTCTCTTTTGACTAACCCAAGTGGTGTTGTTTAATTTCCATATATTTGTGAATTTACCAGTTTTCTGCCTGCTATTGACTTCTAGTTTCATATTATTGTGGTCAGAAAAGATAGTTGGTTTGACTTCAGTCTTTCAAAATTTTCTAAAACTTGTTTGTGACCTAAATATAATCTATGCTGGAGAATGTTCTGTATACTTGAGAAGAAAATGTATTCTTGCTGCTGTCGGGTGGAATGTTCTGGATATGTCAGGTCCATTTGGTCTAAAGTATAGTTAAAGTCCAATGTGTCTTTTCAATGTTCTCTTTGGATGATCTATCCATTGTTAAAAGTGGGGTACTGAAGTCCCCAGGACAGCAAAGGGACTAGCCCTGAGTGTGCACATAGCAGTGGGGGGCGAACTGCAAGGGTCTGGGCTAGTGTCTGGCACTCACATGGCCTTAGAGGCCAAGGCGGGCTGCCAGCGTGAATCTCGGGCTCCAGTGGTGGGGAAGAGGAGGAGGTGTTGAGAGACTCAGGGGGCTGGCATCTCAGAGTGTGAAAGCCTGCAGTAGGAGAACCTCAGTGGTGGCATCTACAAGGGGTCCTCTGTGGCTGTGCTGACCACTGGTTTCCTCCATAACAAAAGCTGCTGGGGTCCTCTGCTGAGCAGGCCACCTGGGACTCCGGAGGCTCCCACTGCATGGCTGATACTCGTGAACCCATTCTTCTTCCTTGTTCCCAGGACTCTCTATATATTTCCACCCTGAGCTTCTGGGAGGGGTGAAACTGAGCAGGGTCCTTGTACCATGTCCCAGAAAGGTAGGAAGCTGGCTGTCACCCTGCTATGCCTTTCCCAATGAAGGGAGCTTTCCTAGCTGGGAAGCTCATTCTTGATGCTGAGCAGAGCCGGCAGGAGGGAAGGGATGACGCTGGCAAGATAACACTCTTTTTCCTTTCCTTCCCTTTCTGTACAGTTCTTCACAGATGTTTTGCTCCACCGTGTTGCTGACATTTTGTAAGGGAACTCTTGAGCTCTCCCAAAGCTATTTTTGTTCAAAGATATCTGTCTAATCATTGCTCTTCATTGGAGGACAGAGGCTGAGGTCTGCTGTGCCACCATTTTGGTCAGAAATGCCTCTAAATGGGCATGTGTTGCGTTTCGTTTGAAGCTGAGAAGTGTGATGTAGTGGGACAGATCACAGACACCAAGCTAGACTCCCTGAGGCTCAAACCCGGCAGTCGGGTGACCTTGGATGTGTGACTCGGCAACTCAGTTTAGTTTCCCCAGAAGCAGACCCTAGAATCGCCAGCTATTTGAGTGCAAGTAGTTTACTTGGAGGGGATTTCCAGAACGGTGCTTAGGGCAGGGAGGTAGTAAGACAGGGAAGGGGAGGAGGCCAATGAGTGTATGTGGACAGCTGGAGAGGAAGCCCCCGGAGAAATCTGGGGACACATGTAGAATATGTGCTTTGGCGTTATGACACTCAAGGGGCCAGGGGGCTGGGGGATTGCGTACCAACTCCCGTGAGTCTTTGGCTGAAGGCTGCTTTCAGGGGACGGTAATTCCCCAACAAGCTTGGCCTGCCACATGTGGGCAGAGAAAGCTCTCCGTGCAGAGTTGGTGGCAGTTGGGGCTTGGGCTGCCATGTGTTGAATTGGCAAAGGCCCAAAGGATATGGGGAGGATCCCACAGTGTCTGCTATTTAGTTTTCTTATCTTTAAAATGGGGCAAGGACAGGATCCACCTCATAGGATTATTGGGAAGTTTATGTACATTAACAAAATAAAGTCCTTAGATCAGAGCCTGGCATAGAGCAAGTGCCATTTCAGTGCTGATCATTTGAAGTTGCTTTTCTGTCTTGTAAAAGCGTCTTTTTGCCCGCTATATCCCTCAACAATGTTCAGTGAAGTTATTTAAGCTCTTGAGTGCTTTCCTCGGTGGCACACGAGGAAGGGGCTGACATTTCTCCCGGGTCCACGCTGCACAGACAGAGGGAGAGGGAGCCACGGACGTAAACCCCCGGCTGGTGGTTTGAATACATTCTGGACGGCTTTGAACTTCTGTGGAACATGGATTTGGGAAAGTGTACCCAGCTCTTCTATAATTCAAAGGACACGAGGCCTCAACTCCCCCCTGGGTTATGTGCTAGATGAGAAGCTTCCTGATGGCAGGAACTCTTGTTCATTGCTGGGCTCTCCCTGCTTCTTTACTGGCTGCAGGTAGGCCGTTGATAACTGAGCATCGAGGAGACAAGCATGCAAAAGGAAAAGTGCTTGTTCTCATCCAAAAGCTCAGGTGACTGACACCATTCCCATTTGTTGGCCCCCACCTGGTGGCTCTTGTGCCTCCTCTGCCTCCCAGCCACCAGGACCCAGGAAGCCACCTGGGCCTGAACCCCCGCTGCTATTGGCAGCTCTGGTGAGCTCTCTGTTCCCGGAAGTGTCATTGAGAGTACAAAGGACAGGCTGTAAGTATTTATACCAACACATACATTTTCAGTGGGCCCTCACTTCCTCCTGAAAGGAATCCAAAGGCTCTGTTGGAACTGAAAACATTTTATATTTGTGTGTTGCCAATTATTGAGGGAATGCAACGTGCTCCTCAACTATGATCTCAGTCCTCACGACAGCCCCGAGGGAAGACATTGGCAGGGATTCTTATCCTCCTTGGGCAGGTAATAGTTTGGAGGCTCTGGAGGCCAAGTGGCATGCCAGGCCCACTAAGGGGCTCCCCAGGGAGCAAGGGTAATGGTGAGAGAATGGGAGGCTCAGGCAAGAAAGTGTGAAGCCTCCTTCGTGCTATCATGGACCAACAGGTATCATAAAGGTATGGCCTCCATGTTCACTGCACATTGTAGGAACAAGCAAACACCCAAAAATAGTCCAGTGTCTCTCAGGACAGGACCAGAAGGATGCTTCACAGTACAAAGAATGGAATACTATTCAGCTGTTTAAAAGAATCTGTGTGTTCTGACGTGGAGAGATGTCTAAGACATTTAAATGAAAAATGCAAGTTGTAAAAGAATACAAACAATATAATCTCTGCCTACAATAAAATAGATGTGTATACTATTAAGGAAAATGTCCAAAAGACAGTGTGTACGAAGTTATATGTGAAATACAACTACAAAGACTTTATGTGTCTTTGTGTGTTAATATTTTCAAGGAAGGTCTAGAAGAATGTGGTAGTTATCACTAGAGGTCGGGTTAAAATTTCTTTTCTTTTCATTTTAATATTTACTTATTTATTTTGATGGGAGGAGGGGCAGAGAGAGAGAGGGAGACAGAGAATCCCAAGCAGGCTCCACACTGTCAACACAGAGCCCAATACAGGGCTCACATTCATGAATGTGAATGAGATCATGACTTGAGCTGAAATTAAGAGTTGGATGCTTAATCAACTGAGCCACCCAGGTACCCATTACTTTTGTCTTCTTAATCACACATTAGTTAAATGTTGAACGTTTTTGCAACACGCATCCTTTTTTCCAGTAATCAGATTAAAATTTTCTAAAAACTGGAAAAAGGGAAACCCTTTATGTGACCTAGAAAGTATTAAAACCAAAAAATAGAACTATTAAAATACACTCACATTGTTTTCCTTAAAATTAAAAAAAAACAACACTAGGCATGTTTTCCTTAATGAGAGGAATTTGGAAAAAATCCACTAGAGTTTCTATTCAGTTTCCATTGTGCAGTGAAATCTGGATCAGATGTTATATTTTGTAAACATATGGTCCTGGGTCTACAAAACCAAAATACAGAATCAAATCTTTATGCTTTTTCCTTGATGTTTTTAAACACAAGACAAACCTGACTGTTTTGCACATTGGGTAAGAAACTTTAGTAGAAGAGCGAACAACGTCACCCCAACAAGGGATGGTCCAAATGGCAACAACTAGACATTCTCATGGGTTGTTGGACAATAGATATAGGTTGTTTTATGTCATTAAACTTAAAACTCAGATC
This sequence comes from Suricata suricatta, assembly GCF_006229205.1. Lineage (NCBI taxonomy): Eukaryota > Metazoa > Chordata > Mammalia > Carnivora > Herpestidae > Suricata > Suricata suricatta. Next base: position 152,588,813 of record NC_043700.1, on the reverse strand, counting down.
AGGGATGGTGGCTCAGTCAGCTAAGGGTCTGTCCAACTCTTGATTTTGGCTCAGATCATGACGTCACTAATCACAGTTAGTGAGATCGAGCCCAGCGTTAGGCTCTGCACTGACAGTGTGAAGCCTGCTTAGGATTCTCTTTCTCTCTCTCCCTCTTTTCTGCTCATAGTCTCTCATTCTCTCTCTCTCTCTCTCAAAATAAATAAATTAAAACTTAAAAAAAAAAGCTCAGATCATTGCTCCCCAGCAATGTGAATGCATTCAACACTGCCAAACAGTAGGCTCAGAAATGACTAAGAGGGTTAATTTTATGCTGTGTGTTTCTTACTACAATAAGGATGCAACCTCTACTACCTCCCCCACCCCCAAATACCCCAAAACTCAGATCACTGAAGTCTGAGATACAGTATCATGTAAAGAAAGGGGAGGGTGGGACCAGTTGGGGCTGGGCTCAAGTTTCAAGTCTTAAAATCTGACCCTACTGGGCTTTGGGCGGACTGTGTTCTCCACGTCTCTGAGTAGCTGTCACGTGCCAGGCACAGGGAAGACACTGGGATATAGTAATGAGCGGGAGGGGAGGGGTCCCCGCCCTGGTGGAGTGACCTAACCTGTCTTACTCACAAGTGCTCATTTGAAAATAGAGAAAAACAAGCTATAGGTCACCCCTGCTTCATGAGAGGTTGGGAATGGACTTCTGCGCCAGAACTTGTCTATGGCTCAAAGAATCTCAACTTCACCCCATATACAGTGATCCAGATCATCTACCTCCTTGGGACTGGGTCTGGCTGCCATCTCCTGCCCTTGGAGCTTCTCAGCCACTTGTCAGGGAACCAGAACAAGAGAGGAAAGGTTGAGTGTTCTTATTTTCCCTTAGGGAGTGGGTTGAATGAGGTGCTAGTTTAGGATGAAAACAATGAAGGTCACATGGAATCTTCTGGTGAATTCACAGGGGAAGGACACTGGGTAATTACAGCAGGACTGGCGCAGGTGGGAGGGAGTTGCCCTGTGTCAGGCACTGTGCTGAGCGTGCGTATGATCTCACCAGTCCTCACAGCTGCCCCTTGAAGAACAGGGCTGATGCCGACGCAGACGGTGGCTGCTGGGACCCTGTTCTAAGTGCCGTGTGTGTATCGGCTCATTTAATGCCCACAAGAGCCCCATGAGAGAAGTGCTTCTAGGCATCCCTTTTTATAAATGAGGAAACTGAAGTGCAGAGAGAATCCACTGGCTGGTAAGTGGTGGAGTTGAGATTCAAACGCAGGCAGTTAAACTATGGAGCCTAGGATCTCAATCACAATATCCGATTACGGATCCCATTTTATGGATCAGGAACCCACCGTTCAGTGACGTTAAATGTTCTGTGTAAGGGCCCGTATGGACAGTTTGGTTTGGCACCAGCAATTTCTGACTTGCAAACCCGTACCCTGAAACTCTCCTGCAACACCCCAGGCAGTGAAAATCTCCAGGATAATGAGAGCCAAGCCTCAGGCCTGTGACTGATGGGCAGAGCCGCCTAACCAGCCCCACTCTGGTCTGGGCCCCTGGATACAGAGACTGGAGTGTAAAGCATACTTGGCTTTCTGCCCACGACAGATGGGGCTACTTCGCCACCATCTGTGAGTGCCCTCACCTCTCGTCCCTGAGCCTTAGCACTTATCTGGATATTCACTCATTCATTCATTCAACAAATATTTATTGACCTATTTGCCTGGCCCTGTTCTAGATGCTGGGAATTAAGTTGTGAGCCAAACCATCAAAACTGATTTTGTAAGTGGATCTCAGGGCCTGGGTTCTTGCCTTCTTCCTTCTTCTGTCTTCCCCCTTCCTTATCTGCACCTCATTCCTTTCTAGAAACGAGTCCCTTTTTGTTCTCACTGGTACACGCACCTTCTGGAGCCCCAGCAGGGAGAGTGGAGAATAGGTTGGAGGTCAGACCCCCTGAAACCCACAGGCCAGGTGCCTTCTGGTGGGACACAGTTCACATCACAGCATGTGATTTCCTAGGCCCTCCAAGGTCTGGTGCTCAAACCCAGTGTCTTCAAGTCCTTTCTACCCCTCCTCCACCTGCTTAGCCTGGTCCCCCACCCATTCCAACCCCTATAAGTTGGACCTGAAGGCCTCCAGCTCTTTATCCCTCCCCCAGTGTAGGAACAGACATACCTTGTCACCTCCCTGGATCCCTTCCTCCTCCTCCTCCTCCTTTTCTTTCAGTTACTGGAATGCCACTCCCAGTGTGCTATGCCCCACCCCAGAGCTAGGGTCCAGCCATCTTGGAAGAGGTCATCAGACTGACATTCAAGAGCAGTTCTGACAATGGGGCCATTGTAAGAGTGTGACAACCCCTCACTGTTGTTAACAAAAAGGCTACTAGAAACCTGCTCAGAAGCAGGAGAGTAGAAACAAAACTCTCAGGACGTCCTCATTCCCGACATCATTCTGATATTAGATGGAGACGCTGTTTCCTTGCCAGGAAGATGTTCAGTGGCAGCACTCAAAATATAGAACAGATGTACTCTTTCTCAAACATGAGAGGTTGTGGTTTTAAAAACATAAAGTTTGGAGCACCTGGGTGGCTCAGTTGGTTAAGTGTCCAACTTCGGTTCGGGTCGTGATCTCCCAGTTCGTGGGTTCGAGCCCTGAGTCAGGCTCTGTGCTGACAGCTCAGAGCCTGGAGCCTGCTTCGGATTCTGTGTCTCCCTCTCTCTTTGGACCTCCCCTACTTGCACTCTGTCTATCTCTCTCTCTCAAAAATAAATAAACATTGAAAAAATTTAAAAATAAATAAATAGATAAAATTTATTTTAAAAAAAGGAATTAGTATACTACATAGTAATTCCCTTCATTCATTCATTCACTCATTCATTCACTGTAGGCATTTATTGAGCACTCCTATGTATCTAGACACTGAAGATTCTACAGTATAAAAGATAGTCGAAGTCTCTGTACTCCCCGGGCTTATCTTCTAGAGGAAGTGGGAAGGCTTGGGATGGGGAGGGGTGGGAAGGGAGGGTAGGCAGACCACCATGCCTTTCCTAATTGTTAACTAAGAATTAGGACCCTAGTACCTTGAATGACTTTCATTTGCTCCAGCTACTTCTCAGAATCCTATAATGGTTCACTTGTCAAGCAAGAGTGGAGTCAGACACCTTGGAAGAAAGTTCTTAATCTATGCCTTCATCTATAGTTAGCTGCTTGACCTCTCCAAGTCTCCATTTCCTCATGGCGTGCTGTCAGTATCTGCCTACTTCTCACTTCCTGCATGTCTGGCTGAGAAGAGGGCCCAGAAAGGCTAGCGATAACTACTTCCCACCCCGGAAATGGTTTGGGAGAGGGTTCCCTGTTCCCTGGGCATCAATTCAAACGTACCATACTGATATGAAAGCATTGTTTTAATTTCTTTCATTGGGTCATGCTAAGTTTTGCTAGGGGTTAACTGGCTTAAGTTAGTCCTCTGGGCTGTGCACTATTTGCATATGATCTTTGCAAAGGGGCTTAGTTCCCAGAGGTCCCTGCAGCAGATACGATGCTGTTTGTAAGCTTCCAGAAGGAACATAGAGCAGGCCACAGTGTGGATACAGCAGGAAGGACTCTGCTTGGGTGCCGGCCATTACAGTTTCAGCCCAAATGACTATCGGGGAAATCCTTGGGCTAATTTCCCTTTATTATTGAACTTGAAACAGCTAGGATAAATAAAGCAGATCTTAATCAGCTGCATTATAAACAAAAGGCACAGATGGCAGGGAAAGATTGACAACAGCAAAGTGCCCTAGGCACTCTTAAACACCCTGTGGGGGGGGGCGGTGCTAAAGACTGTGGCCCCTGCTTTGTTTTACTTTTGCATTTATGAATTCCAGGAACTCTTTTCCTTAAAGCATATAGCTGCCATCAACAGGATATTGGTGGTGACTGTTCTTTGAAGCCACTGAGGAAAAAACCCTCAATTAGGGTCTGGACGGGTCAAGGGGGGCATTTGGCCATCCAGAGGGCATGCAGCAGATCTCCACCCTGCCAGGAAGAGAGATCAGGGTTCAAATGAACATGGAGAATACAAGCATTCTTGTTATTGAGCCTAGAAAGAAAAAGAGTAACTTCAGGGGCAGTAGGAGTAATGAGGGAAGCTTAATACATCTTTTACCAGGAGAGTCTAGATTGTTCTCACTTCTCTTTATCCTTCTCTCATACAAAGCACACACTTCACAGACACATACACACACACACACACACACACACACACACACACACACACCTGCTTTATGACTTAAATTTCAAGCAACTTACACGTACTCCATATTGTCATGATTCCGTTCACCGTAACACATTGGCCAGTGCTGAGTGGCCCAGAAATGATCATCAGAAGAAACCATCAAACAAGGCCAATCTTACTCCTGAATCCTGACCCTCCTCTTTCATCAGAGGGGAATGGCCTGAGGTAAAGGAATGAGAGCTCTTTCCCAGGAGTTTAGAATTAGACCTGAGACAGCGAGTGGACCTTGGTAGAAATGGGTTTGAGATGCAAAGACCTAAATGGAATGCTAGGGCTCGAAAAAATGGGATCCTCTGGGCCTATCCAGAAATGGAAGTGATCAGTAAAATCATCTGTTCCAAGAGCTTGCTTCCTGTAACTCATGTGTGTGTTAGAGAAAGGATGGTACATGGTAGACACGCTTCTCAGAGTGTGGCCCCGGGACCCTGGGTGGGGCTTCCTCAGACCTTTACAGGGGATTTAGTAAGTCAAAGCCATTTTCATAATAACATTAAAGTATTATTTGCCCTTTTCACTCTCAATTTCTTACGAGCATACAGTGGAGTTTCCTAGAGACCACATGACACATGACATGTGACATCACAACAGACTGAATGAAAAAGTAGATATAAGAGCCCGGTTGTCTTCTATCAAGCCAGATATTAGAGATTTGCAAAAGCTGTAGAGTAACATGACTCTTTTCCTTGCATTTTTTTAGTTTTTGAAAATAGTTATTTTCATAAAAATTGTATTTATGTTAACACACAGCATGCTTATTATTGTTATTCCTACATAGAGTCATGAAGTATTTTAAGATCTTTCATTTTAAATTTCTAAAATAGCAAATACTCATAGACATCTTATCACAAATTAGCAAACGCTCTTTCACGTCCCCAATTGTTTTTCAGAGTGTGAAGGGCTCCTCAGACCTAAAGCTTGAGAACCACCGCATTAAGGGATTTGAAAAGTGTGACAATGGCTTTCTTCCAGCATTAGAAACTGAATAATAAACCCAAATGCAGGGCACCTACGTGGCTTGTTTAGTTGAGTGTCCGACTCTTGGTTTTGGCTCAGGCCATGATCTTACAGTTTGTGAGTTTGAGCCCCACATCACTTTCTGCGCTGACGGCGTGGAGTCTGTTTGAGATTCTCTCTCCCTCCCTCTCTCTGCCCCTCCCCTACGTGTGCTCTCTCTCTCTCCCAAAATAAATAAATAAAATTAAAAAAAAAAAAAACCCAGATGCTTGTCTTTAATCTGAATCAGCCAGACACGGCAAAGAAGGACATTTAAAAGGGAAGCAGAAAAAGACCCCAGAGAAAGGACCCAGGTGTCAGAGCCATGATGCAAGCCCAGATCATACCACCTTCACTCAGGTAAAAGACATGGCCTTGAACCACAAACAATGGTCTTGGAGAAAGGCTGATCACTAAGGGTTTCTCATGGAGTTGGGGACAGCGCTGCATCAGAAAGCAGGCAAACGGCCCCCTTCTGCCTGGTCCAGTCCTTTCCTGCTGGGCATCACTGGCATTCAGATCCCAACCCACTTACTATTTAAAAAATAATAATAATAATAGGTCAATTTGCTGGGGAGCACTCCCACCTGCAGAGAGGGGCAACATGGTGGATTTGTAGGGCAAGGAGAGGCCTGGGCCTCATCACACAGGGACAGACTGAGCTCCCAGCTAACGCTTCAGGCCCTGGTCTTGTGCCAACTGGATGGCTCTGCTCTTTTTGCACACAGGGATGGGCTCTCAATTGGCCAGGGCTCTCTGCTGCCAGCTTGGTGGGTTGAAGGCTCCCAAACTTCTGTGGCCTCCGCCCGTGGGTCCTGTCCCTGGCTCTTCTGAGGCAGGTCTCTGTTGGAGAAATGAGACCAGTATCCAATTCAGATCTCAAAAAAACTCTCAAGAGACATAAAAGGGACCAAAAGCCTAAATTTTATTCGGCTTTTTTTGTTTTTCCATTGAGATTTTTATATTTCACATATGGTAACACATTATTCACACTGGCGGGTCAGAAAAACAAAATGAAGGTGTTTTTTAGGTATGGCATACCATCTGCTTGTGCGTTAGCCAATCCAGGAAACGATCGGGGGGACTGGGAATGGACACGGGGTGAGTCGTTTTGTTAACAAAGTAATTAATTGCTGTATTTATATGTCACCTTCTCAAAAGAATTTAAGTTAGCTTGTAAAAATACACAACGGAATAATTGAAATGGAGGAAGTTAAGCAGATTACTTTTCAAATATCCCGAACTCTCAGATTTAATGAAAAGAAAGGAAAAGGAAACCCAGGGGGGTTTCCAATGGAGGAAGGCATTTGGCTCCAACAATAATCACCAATAGTTCTGTGGAATCATAAACTTGCATCCAGAAACTTCTATGAAGCAGGAAAAGAGAGTTAGCCTATAATAAGGGAACATATTCACACATGTGATTGTCTAGGTATCTGTTGGAGTCTTAGTAATATAAATAAAAATGGCATAAAGAAGGTATAAAATGGCACATAAAAGGTATAAAAATACCTTCATGTTCTTTTTTTTAATATTTTTTATTTATTTTTGAGAGACAGAGAGAGACAGCATGAGCAGGGGAGGGTCAGAGAGAGAGGGAGTCACAGAATTCGAAGCAGGCTCCAGGCTCTGAGCTAGCTGTCAGCACAGAGCCTGATGCGGGGCTCAAACCCATGAACTGTAATATCATGACCTGAGCTGAAGTCGGACGCTTAACCGACTGAGAACCCAGGCGCCCCTACCTTCATGTTCTCGAAAACTTAATTTTAAATTTAAAAAAAGAGGACTTATCTCAAATAAATGAATAGATGAAGCAATCAGAACAAGGGTTCAACAATGTTAGAAAATAGGAGAAAATTGGGAGTGAGGTCAGTGTACAAACCATTTGTCAGTGGAAGGCTGCAGTTTCACCTTGAGTTTTCTAGCATCCAGCACAAAGAAGAGAATGTGATAAAACCAAATATTTCTTGAGGTTCATTAGATAAAAGCAGAGAGTCCTCAAGGCAAGGAGGCAGATAGGTTCAGCTGCTTAATGGGAAGACTTTTTTTTTTTTGCCTGAGTTAATTGAAGAGCCTTTGCGAAGTGACTTAAACAACTAAGCAAATTTAGTAAAGTCTGAAAGTCATTTTCCAACCAACTAGTGGTCATCAGATTTGAGTATATGGTTTCCTCCGACTTTCTCCCTGATAATTTTAGTAACGTTAGTTGTCCACATCTAAAGGAGATCTGGTGAAAAAGAAAAGCCTTCAAGAAGAGGAAAATACACTACTCAATGAAAGGCATTATAAGAACTAATATTGAAAACTTTAGAGCCAGGAAGATTTGGCACTGACTCATTGGCTGTGCCATCCTGGGCATGTTATTTAACCTCTGAGTTTTTGCTTCATTATCTGTGAAATGAGAAAAGCACAATAATACCTACCTCACAAGGCTACTATGAGGCTTAAATAAAACAATGCATGTAAAACATTTAATGGGGTGCTGTTACAAGCACTCAGCAAACATCTAAGGAGTTTCTGCTACACAGATTCATTAAATCCTCATCATAACTCTGTTGAATTAAGAGGGCATTTATTGTTACCTTATACTGTGGACTGAGATAGAGCTGTAGTTTGACAAACACAGAGCCATTTGGCCAAAAGAAAAATTGCCTACATGATCTAAATAAATGATTTACTCTGGAGACCTTGTGAGTCCATCATTAGAGATTTCTTCCTTTGCATTTATCTCAGGCTTTCAATGTGAATAATAATTCATGAATGATACCATATTAAGAATGTATGGTTTATGGGGCACCTGGGTAGTTCAATAGGTTAGACACTTGACTCTTGGTTTCAGTTCAGGTCATGTTCTTGCAGTTTGTGGAGTTGAGCCACACATCAGGCTCTGTGCTGACAGCATGAAGCCTGCTTGGGATTCTCTCTCTCCCTCCCTCACTGCCCCTTCTCTGCTCTGTTCTCTTCCATTTTCTCAATATAAATAAATAATCTTACAAAAATAGAGTTTACTCTATGGTTTAACTGGGGGAGGGGCAGGATGCAAAATGCTCACCACAGTCCATAATACATAACTAGATTGTAGTCATCTTGTTTTGCTTCCATTGTATTCATTTTTTAAACTTAATTCTACTAATGACAAAGATACTGGTTGTTTATTTAGAGTGACAATATACAATCTCTTTTAAAATAAAGACACTTGAGTTTTAGTATTGATTGACTTAAAGAAGGGCATCAAGTTTTAAAAATGCAGTTGGTGAACAGATATGACAAAAATCATAGCAGTCATGTCCAAATAGCTAGTTTGGAAATTGCTACATGAGAGGGTAAAATACATATTTGTGGACCTGTCTCATGAGGCTCTCTCTGCTACGGGCTCTGCTTAAGTTTCCACATCATCTTTCCTTAACATTTCCAGTACTCTAGTCACATAGAAGTACTTGCTCTTTCCTCTTTGGGGGTTTTATATATTTATCTATCTCTAGAGAAGATCAGTTGGAATTCTCTTCCCTCTTCACTTCCTTGAAAACTGAATTTCCTCAAATCCACTCTAGAAAACCTTTCCAATGCCACTTGCGACCGTGCCCCTGAGTCGTTTCACCATATTAGAGTGGAGAGTTCATCCATTCATGCTTCTCATCCAGAGGACAACCCCAGAGTGTGACACCTTCCAAGGACCCCACTCTGTGTGTGCTTCTAAATAAGATAGTCTTCATTTGTTAAGTGCAGGCTTCTAAAATATTTATATCAAGCTTGAAATTGTGTTATTCAGGTATTCTGTATCTTTTCCAAATTGTGTATTCTTAGTCTACTAGTATAAAAAAATCTGCAACTATTATGGTATTTGTACATTTCTTTTTATAATTCAACATGTTTGATTTCTGTGTTTCCATAGCATGTTACTGAGTGCCTACAAATTCACGATTTTGGCATCTTTTTGGTTAGTTACGACTGTGTCCCCTATTCATCAATAGCTAGATATTAAAACAAGGGTACAATCTGATAAAAAGTAATATTCTAACAGAGGTTCCGAGAGGCTTGTGGTCACAGGAGGAAGAGAACACATCTGATAGTGGCAGGACTCTGTCCCCTTTAGAATATATAGGCCAGAGGCACGGACCACCCAGCTTTCCAAGGGCTATAGAGATGAGGAACCTGTAAAAACAGAAGTATTGGCTCCCCAGTATATAAAGAAAAACTGTAAAATCAAAATTAATCAGTATTATTCATAAATTTTAGTACAGATGGAAAACAAGCTTTAGATTAACTTTTCTTACTTTCACAGAATTCCCAAGCATAAATGATTTGCCAAAAAATAATAGCCAATTAATTTAAATTAAGGTTTTAAAAATCATGAATAACATGATAAACAAGTCAAATTTTATTTATTTATTAAAGTTTATTTTATTTATTTTGAAAGAGAGAGAGAATGTGTGCATGCACACTTGAGCAGGGAAAAGGCAGAGAGAAAGAAAGAGAGAGAGAATCCCAAGCAGGCTCTGAACTGCCAGCACAGAGCCCAATGCAGGTCTTGATCTCACGAACCATGAGATCATGACCTGAGCCGAAATCAAAAGTTGGCCACTTAACTGACTGAGCCACCCAAGTGCCCCAAGCAAAGTTATATTTTTAAGTTTTACAGAAAAAAAGATTGTGCTTAATGTGCATTTTATTATATTTGATATGAAAGGAAGTGGAAAGGGATGTGGGACTCGGAGATCCTTAAAATGGCTCAAGTTAAGAGGATCTAGTCTTGAAGGAGAGGACTTTAAGTGGGACCCTTAAGAATTAGTAAGTCTTTCATCAAAGCCATGGAAGAGGAAGAAGGCATTTTGCACAGAGATAATAGCAACCGTGTAGAGGCCAAAATGTACACACAGAGTTGGAAGACAGAGAGGACCAAGCGGGGAAGAGGGGATGCGGGCTGAAGGTCCTTGAATGCCTTGGCTGGAGGTTGAAAATGCACTTTTTGAAATGTGAGCCACAGAGGACAGCTCCAGAGTTTGAAAATGCCTCCCAGGGTCATTGCTCACTAGAAACACGCTCTAAGGTTTCTCTTCCCGAAGTGAATTTGTTTTCATTTTGGGCTGGGCCATCTGGCTTCCGACAAGGCATACAGTATTGAGAAATAAAGAGGCCAAGAGGCCAGAATATGCAACTGCCTCCTGCCCTCTTGCCTTCCCCGGGCTGCCCCCTCACCCGGGCACATCCATCCATTAACACACAATTAATCCCCTGGCTCTCTCAAAGGTGGGACCTCCCGCCCCTTGGCAATGAAATCCCTGCCAGTTAGGAGGCCGGAGAGAACAGGTGTGCTTCACACTCGGTTTCACTTTCCTGCAAGGTGCCAGACGGGCGGCCCCCAAGACCACAGACCTCTTTGTTCATTTAACAGCATCAGTTGTAGCCAGACAGCCTCCGCCTGTTGTAGCCTCAGGTGTGACTGGAAGGGCAGGCAAGCCTCGCTGCATCTGCTAATTCCTCTACTTCATGGCCTGGCATGATGACAGGAGCCCCTGCCTGGGAAGGTGGCATCTTGAGGGCATCAAGCTCTGCCCTAGGAGTCCATCCATTTGGTCTTTCGCTCGTTCATTCAATTCAGTCAGTCAACAGCAGTCACTGAGCCAGGACGAGCCAGCCACTATGCCACCATGTGAGAGATTCAGTGTGGGTAAGAAACAGTCCTGCCACTTAGCAGAGTACAGTCTGGTAAGAAGACGCAGACACAATTTAATATAACACAGAAAGTGTGGCGATAAAGACATGTATGTGCAGCTTATTTATATATTGATATATGGATTATAAACTTAGATATAAATGTATATAGTGCTTATTGTGCAGTAAGTCCTGTTAAAAAATCTTATACAAAAATTAACTCATTTATTCCATAGAAAAACTCTAGTAGGTGAAGAGGTATTACAATTATTCCTATTTTATAAATGTGGAAATAGAGGTATTCACAGTTTGGGTAACTTGCCCCGGTTTAGCCAACCCATAGATCAGGGAACTGGGATTTGAAGCCAGACAGCTTAGTTCCCAAGTCCCTGATCCAAGCCATTCTGTGCTGCAGAGACGGGGGAAAGTGATTCCAAAAGTGGCAATGGCAGGCCGGTCGGTAATAACAGTAACAACGGTTAGCAGTAGCTATCCTGGCTGAACACTTCACCTGTGCTGGGTTTCGTGTGAAGGGATTGACGTAGATTATCACACCTCATTCTCATAATTCTGTAAACTATTGTTTCAACCCATTTTACAGATCAGAAGAGTGAGGCTTGGGCTAGGTCAGAAACCTGCCCATGGTTCAGAGCTACTAAGTGATAGAACTGAGCTTTGGATCAGGCAACCTGACTCCAATCTCCAAAGTCTTAAGTGGCATGGAGGCCAGTGAGAGACACGTTTGGTGGCAGAGACGGCGTGAAGCCCCTTAAATGTCACCAAGTAGGAAAGAGTGTGTCTCTCTTTTCCCAATGCATTGCACCCAGTGAGCTCTGGCCCCAGGTCCCCCTATATTCATTCCCCAAAACGAAAACACACACAGGCTTCAGGGATTTCTGGAGCTTGAACAGAATGGAGTTCATGGACATTAATTCTGTGGAGCCCAAACCTCAGGTAGCCCCACGGGTCCCTTAGCCCGACCCCAAATGGTCACCATTCACCAAAAGTAAACCAAAGACCCAAGTCAGGGCTGTCTTGGCTGTAGGAGTAAGTGGAGGCTGAGGTCCAGCCTGGCTTCGATCGAGGCTCAGTGGCATCAGCTCATGGGAGGAGAAGCCTCCCAGCAACCTTCTGTCCTTGAAGGTTTATGCCACCATGTGTGCCAACCCCACGTGGGATGTAAGACCAGGATATGACCAAAAGCTGCTTGAGGGAGCTGAGATGCTAAGCCAAAGTTTCCTGGCAACTTCTCCAGCCTTGGTTGACCTCCTCCTCCAAGCCGGCTAATCCCAGTTTCATTACCGGTTTGGGCTTCGTTGTCCATCTGGCAGGAGAGCAATGGCCCGAACAGAGAGGATGGCTGAGCTCAGAGAAAGCAGGCTTTGTCGGGGGTCATCCTTGGTAGACATCTGGGGAGACAGCACAGCACCCCTCAGGAAGGATACATTAGGGACACCTCAATAAAGTGGGGAAGATTGCTTGGAAACTGTGAAGGGGACAAGGATCTAGGGGGGTGCAATCAAGTCTCTCATGAGTCTTTGAGGTGTGAGCAGGAAAACATTATGAAACCAGCAGAATATTGTAGAGTAATGACAGTTCTCAACCCTCTCGGGACCTGTCTTGAGATACAGGGCTACCAGAGACTGCGGGCTTCTAAGCAACAGACTTTTATTTCACACTATCTGGAGGCTGGGCAGTCCAAGACCACGGCTCTGGCAGATTCAGCGTCTGGTGAGAACTTGATTCGTGGCTACTAGACAGTATCCTCACATGGCAGAAGGGAAAACGAGAGACCTCTCTAGCGCCCCCTTGATAAGGGCACTAGTCCCACGCAAGAAGGGTTGACCTAATCACCTCATGATCTAGTCACCTCCAAAGGGCGCCACCTCCTAATACCATCATGTTGGAGATCAGGCTTCAACATACGAATTTCTGAGGAACTGTCTATAGCAGACCCCAAGTCTGTGTTAATACAGATATCATAGAACTCCTCCTTTGTGATCTTGAAATGAAATGCATGGCTAATATAACCACCTGAACACATATTTTTTTAAAAAATCAATATAATTCCTTGGCTTTAATGTTAAAGAGAAAAATAAAAGGAAAGTAATTTATAATAAAGTAACAGTTCCTCATCAATCAAAATAGAATCACCCCTTGGGGCGCCTCGGTGGCTCAGCCGGTTAAGCCTCGGACTTTGGCTCAGGTCATGAACTTGTGGTTGGTGGGTTTGAGCCCCGTGTCAGGCTCTGTGCTGATGGCTCAGAGCCTGGAGCCTGCTTCGGATTCTGTGACTCCCTCTCTCTCTGCTCCTACACTGCTCTCGCTCTCTCTCTCTCTCTCTCTCTCTCTCAAAAATAAATAAAATTTAAAAAAAAATTTAAAAATACAATCACCCCTTGCCTCACATGATCTTTACATTCCTGGAATGATGAACACAGATTCAAACGATGCCCAAAGCACTCTGTGTTTCCAGGTACAACCAAGTTAGCTTGGGGATTCAGAAGTAGAAAGAGGTCTGTCACCTTCTCTTTGTCTGGAGTGAGAGTCTGTGGGACTGTCCTATGCATTGCCTCCCTCCTTCATTAGGACAACTAAAGACACTTCACATGTGTCCAAAGTTTTCCTAGGGCTGGTACCTCCCTTGCACTGAACATGCTACAGAGTCTGCTGTGGACACCAAACAAAACTTCCAGAAGACCAATCTCCATGTACTCACTCCTTCAACAAACATTTACAAAATATTTGTTTTGAGTAATAAAGCTATCCATTTATATAGCAAATATTTACTGAGTGTATGCTAAGAGCTGGGGAGTATCTCAATATGCATAAGGCTTCTTCCCTCCTCTCAAGGGCCTCGTAGTCTACTATTCAGGACAAGTTCAAATATAACAATAACATTAGTATGTAGTAAGAAATATACTTATGATCTCAATTCACATTTTCCCCCTTCCCTTTCTGGCACAGTTCCTAAAATCCTTGGAATCTCTGAAGTGATAGTGTCTTTTGTATGCTCACAATTGGCAGGTGGCTGGGGGAGCCCAGACAGCCTTAGGGTGCAGGCTGGTTCGGGGAGAACAGGCAGCTGGTGAGGGTTGGCACTTTCAGGCCCTCCCCAACCTCTGCAGAGGAGAAAGGGGCTGGAGATTGAATTCAATCACCAGTGGTCAGTGATTTGATCAATTGTGTTTATGTAAAGGACCTTCCATAAAAATCATACACAGTGGGATTCAGAGAGCTTCTGGGTTGGTGACCACGTGAAAGTCTCTGTGGGTGGCGACCCGGAGAAGGCGTGGAGGCTCCGTGGGCCTTCCCCACACTTTGCCATGTGTATCTCTTCCATCTGGCTGTTCCTGAGTCATATGAGCCATTGATACACTAGTAAATAAACTGGTCTTTTTGAGTTCTGTGAGACATTTTAGCAAATTATCAAACCTAAGAAGGAAGTCGTGCGAACCCTGGATTTGCAGCCAGTCAGTCAGAAGCATGGGTGACAACCTGGACTTGCAGTTGACATTTGGAGTCTTATGAGACCGAGCCTTCGACCTGTGGGCTCTGCGCTCTCCAGGCAGTTTGTGTGGATAAATTGTAGGACATCTATTCAGGGTCCTCCAAGAACTGGAAGAAAAACCCACACATCTGTATCTGAAGTGGTGTGAGTAGAGATGTGGAGAGGAAATAGTAGTTTAATTAAACATTAAAATAATAAATTACTGTGGGGGCACGTGGGGGGCTCAGTAGGTTAAGCGTCTGACTTTGGCTCAGGTCATGATCTCACGGTCTGTGAGTTCGAGCCCCGCATCTGGCTCTGTGCTGACAGCTCAGAGCCTGAAGCCTGCTTCAGATTCTGCGTCTCCCTCCCTCTCTCTCTCTGCCCCTCCCCTGCTTGTGCTCTGTCTCTCTCTTTCAAAAATAAACATTAAAAAAATTATGAATAAGTAATTACTGTAAAAATTTAAAAAATTAAAAAGCACCTGATAAACTGACAAAGATATGTTTGATTGATACCTGCTATTGTACTGCATTAAAAAAAAATCGAGTCCCTGGCTCCCAAACCCCAGGGGGCTCCCCCAGTCTCCCATCGTGTCACAAGGAATGAAACTTCTGGTATTTTATCATATGGGAAATACACCCATGCATATATATATATATATGCATATACTTGAAGTTTTCGCAGCTTGATGTCTGAGGAAGTTAAGACCAAAACTTTTGGGCTCAAAAGGGGGAAAACTATTCCGCCTTACATCTGGGAGGCTTGGGACAGAAAGATGGTGTGGAAGGAATGTGGATTAGTAGCGGAATAAAAGCTCCTTCTCCCCTAAGAAGCCCTTCCAAGCATCCTGCCCACCCGGGAGAGCTGAGCCTCTTCGTTCTGCCCACGGTTCCCAGAGCAGTGCCTACATTCATTGTTACACTTGTGTTTCCAAAGGTCTGGCTCCTCAGACCAAATTATGAGACACTCAGAAGCTCTGTTTGTGTGGGGTATTTTTCTTAATGCTTATTTACTTATTTTTGAGAGAGAGAGGGAGAAAGTGTGCATGCAGAGGAGGGGCAGAGAGAGAGGGCGAGAGGGAGAACCCCAAGCAGGCTCCGCACTGTCAGTGCAGAGCCCGACATGGGGCTCAGTCTCAAGAACTGTGACACATTGGTGGTCAATAAATGCTGACATCCAGAAGTGTTTATCGTTGACAGCAAGCCACGTCCATTCATTCCCTACTTCATAAGAAGTATGTCGTAGGAAAGATGAAAACGAGAGAGGATAGCTTTCTTACAATATTTAACATTTTCACAAAACGATGAAAGGCTTACATGGTGTACTTCTCCCTACAGTCAGACCCATATGCCTTTTAAATGAAAAAAACAAAAACAAACAAACAAAAAAACCCCACAAAAAACATAAAAAACAAAAACAAAAACAAAAAAACCAAAACCAGCCAAACCCAGTATTTTTATCCAGGAATTCAGATGGCAAGGATTAAATAATTCATACACTATAACCAAAACCAGAAACATGTCTTAAAAATTAAGAGGAAGTGAAACTTAAAGTTCAATATGTTTGAAAAGATTTTATAGTAAAAGTGGGATCAGGCCTAAAATAACTAGACATTTTTATTTTTAAGTGTAACTACTCAGTGTATTTTGCTTGGCTAAAATGACAAAATATCTATTTAAAATCAATAGCATGTAAACCCATAAGAGATGTTTTAGGGAAAATACATCCTAATATCATTACACCAAAGTCCTCTTTCACGTAGCACACAGACCAACTCTGTGGCCTTAGAGTCATTTTCAAAGCAGTGTGTCCATCATCAAAATGGGTACAAACAGCACCCATAGTCTATTGGGAAGATTCTCCTTGCTGAGATACTAGCACAGGGAATTTATATTCCAAAGCGCTATACTGAAAAGAAATACAAAACTTTACAGATGCATAAACTGAGTCCCCTTAAAATAACCTTCCTCATACCAGATGTATAAATGGCCATGTGGAAATAAGTGTCCCCATCAATCAACACTTCTCCTGATATTTGGTCATTTCAATGTTCTGAAGATACACCAGTATGCAAAGCAACTCTGGTCAATCCATTAAGAAATTTGAATGATGATTTATGTTTTAATGAACAACATGTTTTCATGAGTGACTGCTTTAAGGGACTTAAGTTATATATGTGAAAAGACCAAGGAACAAGGAGAGTATTGTATGCTAGGCAGTGAGATCTATTTTTTTGGGCATATATAATAATCAGTAAACTTAATGTTTCAGGCTCCAATATTAGATTGGGTTATCAATACTGTGAGTTGTCAATAAAATGCCAACACATGCATAAACAGGTAAATAATCATGTCATCAAATGGGGCATCAGTATGACTTTGTTCTAAGGCTTAAGGTTCATTTCAGGGTCAAGGCCTGAGCCAAAATCAAGAATCAGAGCCTTACCCGATTGAGCCACCCAGGCATCCCTATTTTTTATTTTTTATTTTTTTTGTATTTTAACTAGTCAAGCTGGTTGAGGACTTTCAAGGGTGCAGCAGGCATTCAACACGTTTTTGTTGAATGAATAGAAGGGAGGAATGGAGACAGGGAAGGCAGGAAGGCAAGAAGGAAGGAAGGAAGGAAGGAAGGAAGCAGGAAGGAAGGAAGGGAGAGAGACATATCAAGTACTTTTCTCTGTAGCTTCTCTGCCTCATTCCCCCCTAGATACCCTAACATGGCACAAAGAGAGGGATCCTACGAGCAGCAGTCTGACCAATGATCTCAGAGGCAAGAGGAAGGAGGAAAGGGTGATAGATGGATGATAGATAGATAGATAGATAGATAGATAGATAGATAGATAGATAGATGATAGATAAATAGGTGATAGATAAAGAGATAGATAGCCATTCACTAACTCCTATTGTTTGGTTCTCTCAACAGTGAACAAAACCTCTCCTTCTGCAATTAGAAGTTTAAAATGCAAATATCTGAATTAAAAACCCACACACTGACCCGACAGAATTTTAGGCAAAGTACAAATGATGACAGTAGATTCTTTTTTTGGAAAATTTATGGAAGTCTATTTGGTGGGAGAGGATGCTTCTGAAGAAAAAAGTTTTGTTAAAAAGGGTCCCTAGGGGCACCTGGGTGGTTCTGTAGGTTGAGCGTCTGACTTTGGCTCAGGTCATGATCTCACCCTGGTGAGTTCCAGCCCTGCATCGGAACCTGTTCTGACAACTCAGGGCCTGGAGCCTGCTTCAGATTCTGCATCTCCCTCTCTCTCTGCCCCTCCCCTGCTCATGCTTGAATAAACGTTAAAATAATTTTTAAAAAGGGGGGACTCAAGCCCCCTGAGCGAACCCCACCACGAGCATCTCCTTGGTGCGTGCAGGTGCTGGCTGTCAGCCTGCTGGTCACGCCGGGCCACCCGAAGGGCCCCTGTGCCATGCCCATCCTGCAGGCTTCTGCTCCCAGCAGATAATACACTGCTCATGAGGCATTTTTAAGCAGTTGCTTAAAAAGACCATGTCGTGTGCCCCTGGGAAGGCTGTGGAGGAATCTTGAGATAAGCTCTCCATTTTACTGAGCACTGCTCTAGCGCTTCCTAGAATATTGCGTTTGAGCCCTGTAATTAAAGAGGGAAGAGGAGGACGGGAGAGGCTCCGAGAAGAATTGTGAGGATATTAAAGGGTTGGAAACAATCAAGCTTATGACAAAAAGGTAGAAAGAACTGGGATTATTTCAGCTGAAGGACAGGAGGTCAAGGAGCAGAATAACAATAACCCTGAAATGCACACACTCGGACGTCAGGGAACAGGCTAATTCCTCTCTGACCTAGCAACCAGCGGGCTGCTCCCTCTGCCTGGACTTGTTATCAAATGAGACAGAATTCGGCAAAATGAAAGAGCTGAGAGGTCAGGCCACCGCGAGATGCCCGGCTGGCCCGGGTCTTGATCCTGTCCCCATTTCAGGGCTGGAGGGACCAGGGTAAGCATGCAGACTGCGAGAGGGTAGACTTCTTTCCAGTGTAAACTCTCAGTAGTATTACTGAAAACCTTAGTGTGAGCCTAACAAATGTCCCCCCACCAGGATTATTTACCCATTTCACAAAAACGTATTATTTTTCCCATTGTAAAAGTAACGCACACTCTTTAAGGAAACAGGTTGCTTCCTAAATAAGCAAATCCAGATCTTCAGAACTGCCAGTGGATGGAGAATGCATGTGTGTGTGTGTGTGTGTGTGTGTGTGTGTGTGTGTGGCAGGTGGAGGGGGTGGAGATAGTAGGGGGTGTGAGGGTAATGAGGACATAGAAATGAGGCTTTACCAAGATCTTGGGATAATCAGGAAGCCTCACTTCACAACAACACAATCCAGGTTGACAAGGCTTACGTCTTGCTCTTCAGCCTGGGGACCCCTTGCAGAGGGGCCCTCCTGCCTGGGTCCTACAGCAGCCATCGGGAGTAAGGAAGCCTGGTAGCACCTGCCTAGCATCGAGCCTCCATCCTGTTGGGTGGCATTGCATCACGAACCTCAGGATGGGAGTCAGGCACCCAATTCTCTTCACTAATACTCCCACCATTCCCAACTGTAGAGAACCTGGAACCCATTCCATTTGAAAAGTGGGCAGATATCAAAACCACGGAGGAATACGTGTAGGAAGTGGGGAACCCCCTCCGGTCTACCACGCAGAGCCATTCAGAATAGCATATTTCTTTAGGGTATTTTTTCTAGATTTCTACTTTGTTTTATGATACTTAATTTGATGATCTACAACTTTTTCACCTGTTTAAGTTAAATGAATCAAAATGGTATGTAGAGAATGAAATCTCTTTTTATAAATATGTATGTATATGCATATTTACATTAAAAAGACAAGGGGAATTTTGGGCATCGGTGTGGCTCAGTCAGTTAAGTGTCTGACTCTTGGTTTGGCTCAGATCATGATCTTACAGTTCATGGGTTTGAGCCCCACATCGGGCTCTACACTGCAGAGTCTGCTTGGGATTCTCTCTCTCTCTCTCTCTCTCTCTCTCTGCCCCTCCCCTGTGCTCTCTCTCTTTTTCTCTCTCTCTCAGTCTCAAAATAAAGAAACTTAAAAAATATTTTTTAAAAAGACTAAGGAAATTCAACCAAAATATAACTGGTTATCTATAAATGAGAGATTAAAAACTATTTTATTTTTGATGTTATTATGGGCATCCTCCACAATTAATGGGGTTCACTTTTATAAAAAGCAGAAACACATTATGGCATAATTATAAGAAAAAAATTTCTCATATTATGAACTCTGTGACCACACCATTTCTAATGGCTACTTGTCAAGGATGTGGTTGATATTTCATTTAATTATTCCTCCCTGCATTGCCGAAGTGAGGTTGTCTCAAACAAAAGGACATATTCTCCATAGGACCATTTCCTTAAGGTGGATTCCCAGAGGCGAAGCTCCCAGTTTAAATGGTATGAATGCTGCTAAATTCCTGGCAAGTTTTTGACAGCCCGCTCTCACTGGTGACAAGCAGGCTCTGGTTCTGGTATGTCCGTCTTTAGCTCTCCTATTTCTAGCTCTCTCTCACTCTCTCTTTATTTAATCTCCTGCTGGATTTCGGACTCACATGCTCTCATTGTCCCTGTCTTCCTGAGTATTGATCACTGTGGCCTTTCCGGTCCCATTTCTCTTCCTATTTCCCTTGCAGATGCCTGAAGGCACCCGGTGTTAGGATTTTTCCACAAGCATGCTTCCTTCCAGCTCCTGCCAAAGAGATGACACTATTATTAGCTTCTAGACCTCCATTTCCGTCTTCTTGAAATTTAGGACACAAGAAAGCAGTAACAAGCATGCTAAGTGTCAGGCCCATGGCATCTGCCCCGAGGGGCTGTCACAAACAATAAACGCCTCCTCTGCCAGCACCGTGACTAGCTTAAAAAAATTAATAAACCTAAGGTCATTTACACACTTTTGATGATATTTCTTTGATGCTGTGAATACAGCATATTGTTTTCCATCCCTATCCAGACAGGCAGCCGTAGAAGATGGTGGGTTATTTTTGAGTTTCTCCCTTGCATGTGATTTACAGACTCCTTACACACTATTATAGATGTGAAGATTCTACTTCTTGCCTTCACTGATTGCCTAAAAACATTGGCCAAACTGTTCCGATACAAATGGAAGCATTAGGGTCCTGACTCCAACAGATTTCTCACTCCTGAAAGTTCGTGATCTAGGCCAGGGGGCCTCTGGCCTTTTTGGAGTTGTTTTATTGTTCATGTAATAAGCCCGATGTGTGTATTCCCATCTCTATCTCACAAGCCCTATGTGGCTTTAGTACCTTCTTCATAGTCCTAGAATTTCAGAACTATAAAAGACTTTTTAGAAACTAAGGTGAGGGGCACCTGGGTAGCTCAATCTGTCCCACTCTTGATTTCGGCTCAGGTCATGAGATTGAGTCCCACGTGAGGCTCTGTGCTGATCATGCGGAGTCTGCTGAGGATTCTCCTCTCAATAAATAAATAAATAAATAAATAAATAAATATAAATAAATAAATACAATATTTAAAAATAGAAATAAAAATTGAGGTGAAATTCATATAACGTGAAATTAAAATTTTTTAAATTTGTTTTTAATGTTTATTTATTTTTGAGAAAGAGAGACAGAGTGCAAGTGGGGGAGGGGCAGAGAAAGAATCTGAAGCAGGCTCCAGGCTCTGGGCTTTCAGCACTGAACCCGACACGGGGCTTGAACTCACAAACCATGAGATCATGACTGGAGCTGAAATTGGATACTTAAATGATTGAGCCACCTGGTGCCCTGAAATTAACCATCTTTAAAATGAACAATTCCATGGCACTTAGTGCATTTATAATATCATGCTACCCCCACCAAAACATCTCCATCACCCCTAAAGGAAATCCCATACTCAGTAAACCATTATCCTGCCTTCTCCACCAAGCTCCTGGCAACTACTAATCTGCTTTCTGTCACTGTGAGTTTGCCTATTCTGGGTATTTTATATAAATGGAATCACATCATATGTGACCTTTTGTGTCATGTTCCTTTCACTTGACGTAATGTTTTCAAGGCTTATCCATGTTGTAGAATATATCAGTACTTCTTTGTTTTTTATGGCTGAATAATATTCCATTGTGTACATGTACCATAATTTGTTTATCCATTATGTTCCACTGTATGCACTTAGCCTTGTCTGTTGTTGTAGGATGCATATCCCTCAATAGACATTTGGGTTGCCTCCATGTTTTGGCCGTTGTGAATCTGTTTTATGAATATACCTATATACATATATGTGAGTACCTGTTTTCAATTCTTTTGGCTGGATATCTAGGAGTAGAGTTGCTATATCATATAAGTTTCTAACTTTCCAAGGAACTTCCAGTTCACATTCCTACCAGCCGATGTACAAGGGTTCCCATTTCTCCACATTCTCACTAACTCTTGCTTTTGTTTTATTATGGCCATTCTAGTAGGCATGCAGTGGTATCTCATTTTGATTTGCATTTCCTTAATGACTAATCACATTTAGCATCTTTTTGTGTGCTCATTGGCCAATGTATATCCTCTTTAGAAAAGTGGCTGTCTGAGTCTTTTGCCCATTCTTGAATTGGATTGTTTATTTGTTGACTTCTAATTGTTTTTTACATATTCTGGATGCTAAACTTTTATCAAATACATGATTGATAAATACTATCTCCCATTCTTTGTCCTTACATTTTCTTGATAATGTCCTCTGATGAACAGAAGTTTAATGAAGTCCAGTTTATTCTGTTGTTGCGTATACTTTTGGTGACATACCTTAAAACCATTGCCAAATCCAAGGTTATCAACACTTATTCTTATGTTTTAACTCTTATATTTAGATGATTGATCCATGTTGAGTAAAATTTTTTTTAAGATTTTATTTTTTTAAATAATCTCTATAGCAACATGGAGCTCGAACCCACAACCCCAAGATCAAGAGTCACACGCTCTTCTGACTGAGCCAGCCAGGTGCCTCATTTTGAGTAAATTTTTATATGTGGTGCCAGGTAGGGGCCCCAACTTCATTCCTTTTCATATCAGGAATCTTTTAAGTCATTTGATCTAAATATTTCATTTTACAAATAAGAAAACAGGCTCGGGGGAGACGAAGGGACAAAACAAGTTTGTGACAGAAACAAGACTAGGGGTCCCAAAGCCTGACCCCAGCCTACCTTGTCACACTTACAAGAGTTTGTTGCAGGATTATTTACCTCAATACTGGGGGTTTGTTGTCATGCTTCTTCAAAGAATGAAGACGTGGACACAAAATAAAATGAGCAGCAGACAAAAGTTTATTAGAGTATAAAATTAGAAGGTAAGAAGAGCATGGACCTCTCTTTAAAGAGAGGGGGCATTTGAAGGTGAATCCCCCAGATGAGCGGCAAAGGATTTGTGCTATAGGATTTTGGTCACCTTGTGGGTCATACATTTTATGGTCTATTACTTATTTTTAGTCAGGTCTTTGTCAAATTCCTGAGAGAAACCTGAGGGAGAGTAGGTGGTGTCTGTTACATTTTTAAGACAAACCTTATGCCCAAAAGGGTTTGCTGTGGTCAGACACTCCCGACATTGTTCCAAAACATGTTTTTCCCCACCCAGGACCTCAGGTCCTAACCTGTCCCTCTCTGCCTAGTTTATCCTATCTTTTCCTGACATACTTTTACTCTCTTTACTGCTTTTACTGCCCTGGACCAGAGGCCCTTGCCATGTTCACAGAGCAAAGAGTAGTGACCATAGGATCTTTGGAGCAATCTCCAAGTTAGATTTCCTGAGCATGAAAATGTGAAACAATTCTAAAGGTAATTTTTAATGCTTTTTTAAAAAAAAGTTTACTAATTTTGAGAGAGAGAGAGAGCATGTGTGCACAAGTGGGGTAAGGGCAGAGAGAGAGGGAGAAAGAATTCCAAGCAGGCTCCACACTGTCCACACAGAGTCCAGCAGAGATCGAAGCTACAAAACCATGAGATCACGACCTAAGCCAAAATCAAGAGTCAGATGCTTAACCAACTGAGCCATCCAGGTGCCTCTAAAGATAATTTTATAAAGGGAAGGTTCAGATAAGCATATCAATTTCATGGTATCTGAGTCTACATATGATTTTTTGGAGGTGTCGTAGGTGAATCAACTTTTAATGTTGTACGTTCTTGGATGAAATGGTAAAGAGCGTATCTTTTCTGTAATTAATCTTGAACAAATGTGAATTCAATTGTCCCTGGAAAGTTCTCATGTAGATTTGGATGCGTGCGACTAAAGAAAAGATATTGGAGAAAATGCAGTTTCTTTTGACCAGGAAAGACCCACGGGACCTTTACAGCAGACATGTCCTGGGCCCCAGTTACAATCCTCTTGGCCCACATTTTACTCCAGCCATTGGTGAGGGAAACTGCTTCCCACAGGAGTAAGCTGACAATGCTTTGCCTCAGCTGTGCTCAGTACACCTGCTTTCTGCCCTGAGCCATTGCCGATACTGGCACTGGTGCCCTGCAGACATCTACTTGGCATTCTAGATGCACAGATCTGGAAGTGCAAGAGAATTAATGCCCCAAGGGGCAGCCACCAACCAAAAGGAGTTGTTATGGGGGGGTGCAGAGCCAAGAGATAAATACTCCCCTTTTCTATCCTTCGAGTGAACAAATACGAGGTATATTCTACGCAGCTCTTGAGAGGGTCTCAGCGGGACCCAGGTGCAGCCCCCCAAAGTAATGTCCAGCTCAGTAACACATCTTTGTGCTGTCTTTCCTCTCACTGTGATACTATTTCCAGCCCCCACTCCTATTTCCTGAGATCATTTCCCAAAGCAAACTTTGCTGGAGAGCCTTGTCTCAGGCTTTACTTTCTGAGGGAAATCCAAGAGAAGACATGCCACAGGATAGGCATTGCCACTAGCCCCATTTTACAGATGAGAAACAAGTTCAGAGAGATTAGAAAACTTCTCTCGGGCACATAGGTGGTAAATGACAAAGCAAAGAATGATGTCCAGCCAGTTTCAGAGCCTGAGTGCCCAACATCACCCTCTAATCTCTCCAATTATGTTGGAGCTAAGTTTCTGCAAACTCATCCCAAGTTCAAAGCCTTCTCTTGTGCCCAGCTCCCCCAGCTTCCTCTACCTTCTGCAGGGGGTAATTCCCAAACTTCAGGAGGCTCAAACTCAAATGCCTCCTGTGGCTGCCTGTAACATTAATAATGGCTGACATGTATCAGGTACTTCCCATGTGTCAAGTCACTGCTCCAAGTGTCTCACTCGTGCCTGCTCACGTAATTCTCATGAGAACCCGCTACGTAGGCACTGCTATTGTCTCATATTACCAATGAGGAAATTTAGACACATGGTAGATAACTTTGCAAAGACACATGCTTTAAAGAAAAGGAGCCAGTCTTATGAGGTAGGTAGTATGATTCTAGAACTAGTATTCTTAGCTCTTGCCTCCAGGAAAATACAGATGAGTGAAGCCGAGGACTGAATGACAAGAAGGCATGATGGGTGCTGTGGCGAAGTGGGGAGCACATGCTACTAAGAAGGGAACGAGGTGGGGGGCAGTCAGGGGACAATAAGTAGATTGGCTACAGCTGATGGTTGTGTAAACGCTATTCCAGTCTTCTGCTTTGGAAGGAATCCCCGCATTTAGCTTTTATATAAAGTCTGCTAATTTAAGATGTTGACTAATTCATATTTCAATTACTCTGTGCAAGTCAAACCAAACAGGTATATTCATCAGATTGAGCCCTCTGGCTACCAGGATGCGAACTCTGCCTAGCTATTTGAATTTTTTGTTTTGTTTTGTTTTATTTTGCGGGGGATTGAGAGAGAGACAGAGACAGCAATTTCCCCACTGTTGGCACAGCACCCAATGTGGAGCTTGAAACTCATGCAATCGTGAGATCATAACTGGGCTGAAACCAAGAGTCAGATGCTTAACCTACTGAACCCAGGTGCCCCTCTGCTTAGCTATTTGGAATGGAGTACTTTTAGGTTCATCTTTTCACAAAATACAGTATCATTGTCACAAAGGACTGGCATTGGAGTCTCTAACTTTTAAAAAAGATGAGATTAGTCAAGAAGAGCGATCTAGTGGGATCATTTTAGTTGTCATAAACCACGTGGAGCATTACTTCTAATAGAAGCAGACAACTGGATATTGTATTTTGATGAAATATTTGGTCACAGAGATTAATGCTGGTTTATGAATCCGAAAACTCTTAGTAATAATAATAGTAGTAATCTAATAATAAAACTAGACTTTACAGTGTATAACTGGACCAAACATTGTATATTTTATAATATATTTTATTCTGATTGAAAACAGTAATGTGTAACGTTCATTTTAGAAAAGGTGAAAAATGCTGGAACATCTGGCTGGCTCGGTCAGTAGAATGTGTGACTCTTGATCTTGGGGTTGTGAGCTCAAACCCCACGTTTGCTGTAAAGCTTACTTTTAAAAAAGCAAATTAAAAAAAAAAAGGTTCATGAGTTCAAACCCTGCCTTGGGTTCCATGCTGACAGAGCCCCAGAGGAGCCTGCTTGAAATTCTCTCTCTCTCTTTCCCTCTCTCTCCCTCTTTCTCTGCCCCTACCCCACCCATACTCTTTTTCTCAAAATAAATAAATAAGCTTAAAAAAAAGAAAAATGTCAAAAATACAAAAATACCCAGAAAAGTTAAGACCATAATAATCATTCATAAACCTCCCACTCAGAGATAATTTCAACATTTGAATGTATTTTCTCCCAGTCTTTTCTTCTAGACATGGGGTAGTATTTATAGATAGGTCTCAAAGGAATTTGAGGTTTTCAAAGAATTTGATTATAGTATGATATAGATTCAAATGGAAGAGGTTCAATCCTGCTTGGTTCAAAGCCATTTAAAGTGATTTTCATGTTTTCACATTAGTACCGCATAAGCATTTTCAGATACTTGATTGGAGTGGCATTTCCCAACCCCCTCCCCTGCCTCCATCTCTTCCCTTGCTTTCAGTTTTCTAACACTGCGTTTTAAGCATCCCATTGATTTCTTCATACATATTTTTAAATTAAAATAAATTTTGTGATCCTCCTCTGAGAACTTCTTGCCAACCATAAGTTATAGTTGTGGTTAGGCAAAATAAATGTGGTCCAGAAAGGATCCAAGGCTGAGAATCCCTCCTGTGGCACGTAATAAAAGTGTTTGAGTGAAGACTTTTCCAGAGAGTTAACCGTTTGTGGAGCTCTGGTAATCCTCTCAGGCCACCTGAATATTATAAGTATTGACGAGGCAGTAACTAAGTTCCCAGATAAGACCACGGCAGCCGGAAGGCCCACACAGCCCTGTAGTAAATGCTAATGTTGTTACACTCCAATCCAGTGCCCTCTTTGTTCTCCCAGGACTCTCATTTTTGAGCAGATGTCTGCCCCGACCCTATTTATCCTAAGCCAATCTCTGTTGACGGGTATTGAGCCAGGTGTGAGACCTACGGTGCCCAGTCAGATGGAAGGGAAGATTTTCTTCCGTGGCAGGGAGGGCTTCTTCGACTTTCACCCTTGCTGCATCCAGACAAGGAAACAAGGACTCCAGATTGCCACCAGCCAGGAAATTGAAACCGAGAGTGAAATGGCCTTAGGCACAAGCCCAAGCCGTGGACCACAGGGTGAAAGCATGTACGGAGCCCAGTGTCTTGAGAATCCACTGAGCCTCAGAATGTACTGCAACTGAGGCCTATGCAATGTTGGCCTCAGCTCTGCACGATGCATCCTTTTCTCATTGTTTTTGTTGGTTTTGCATCAATATGTTCTGTTACTTGCAGCCGAAAGCAGCCTGGTTGGTACTCACTCTACAGAACTCAGCTTCTTTCCAAGCTGCAAGGTGCTAAAACTGGGGGTGCCTGGCTGGCTCAGTCAGTTAAGCCTATGACTCTTAATTTCAGTTCAGGGCATGATCTCGTGGTTTGTGGGATCGAGCCCTGCGTCGGGACACTGACAGTGCAGAGCCTGCTTGGGGAATCTCTCTCTCCTTTCTTTCTGCCCCTCCCCTGCTCATTCTCTCTCTCTCTCTCTCTCTCTCTCTCTCTCCCAAAATAAGTAAATAAACATTTAAAAAAATGTGAAACCTGGTCCTACATTCTCCAGAATGTAAATGGGCTGAAACTATTCTATAGTTTTGCTATTGGCATAAAAAGAACAATTTATGATAAAGAGCAGAGTAGCAACTTTTAGTTTTGCGAAATTCACCACCAATAAATAGGGGGAATGTTACCTATGTACATTATAGCTCAATAAACCTGGCTTTGAAAAATGAAATACATTTTAAAATATCGCCACCAACGAAAAATGTCTGTGAACTAGGTAGGGTTGTGTTTAACTACTCACTTAATAGCTTCAGACTCTTTCTCTTTCACTTCTGCCATCCATAATATGCTTGATTCAGCCTCTGGAACTGGGGCCTCTACTCCCCAAAACAAGGGAAATTAAGCAAATGAGGAGAAGGATGGCTTTCCTGTAGGCAAGGGGCTTGTCTACCACAGTCAGTACTGAGTTTATTGTGTATTCATTCCAGTTTCTTCCATTTTCTGTGTGTACATCTCCAGTAATATTGAATATACTATGGCTGTTATTGCCATCATGCAAAAAATTCAAAACACATAATAAGAAGTTAAGGTCACCAGGGCACTTGGGTCATTCAGTAGGTTGAGTGTCTGACTTTGGCTCAGGTCATGATCTTGCGGTTCATGAGTTCGAGCCCCACATTGGGCTCACTGCTGTCAGCCTGTCAGTGCAGAGCCTGCTTCAGATCCTCTGTCTCCCTCTTTCTGCCTCTCCCCAGTGTGCACCCTCCCCCCAAATAAATTAATATTAAAAGAAAAGAAATTAAGGTTGCACCTGGGTGACTCAGTCAGTTGAATGTCCGACTTTAGCTCAGGTCATAATCTTGCAGTTTGTGGGTTCGAGCCCCACATCAGGCACTGTGCTGACAGCTCAGAGCCTGGAGCCTGCTTCAGATTCTGTGCCTCCCTCTCTCTCTGTCTCTCCATGCTTACACTCTGTCTCTCATAAATGAATAAATGTTAAAAAAAATATTTTTAAGAAATTAAGGAAGTAAAGCCCTTCAAAAGAGAATGGTTTAAAATCATGGAATCTCAGAAGATCACATCAGCCTTTTTGTCATGCACCAAGCTTAGAGTCACCTTATATCCTGGGATCTTTTAAAATGAAAATTGGTATTAATTCATGATTCCCTTCAAGTCTTTCTTTAACCATTTCAAACTTCCAAACCTTCTTTTGATAAGTTTCATTAGTTAATGAGTTAATTGGCATTTGTAACCCTCCAAATTCCCAGAGCACAAACAAAATCTTATTTATTTAGATTAGATATATAAATTAAGAATAAACCTGTAAGCAACATGGGCAAAAATCAAAAACATGATGCTGAGTGCAAGAAGGGTGCTTGGGTGGGTCAGCCAGTTAAGTGTGGTCTGGGATCAGGTCGTGATCTCACGGTTTGTGGGTTCGAGCCCCACACTGGGCTCTGTGCTGATGGCAGAGCCTGTTTGGAATTCTGTCTTCCTCTCTCTCTGCCCCTCCCCTGCTCTCTCTCTCTCTCTCTCTCTCTCTCTCTCTTTCTCACTTTATCTCATAAAAATAATAAATAAACATTGAAATTTTTTTTAAAAAGTAGTCTAACACAGACAGTGTACCTGTGTGGATTCCAATCTTTGACATCCAAGAATGGACAAACGCCCATCATTTATGATGACAGTCATCAGAACTGGTGTGGGGTAGAGGGGACTGAATGCAAAGAAACAAAGCACTCTATGGGGAGATGGAAATAGTCTGTTTTTCATTTTGGGTGGTGTATGCAATCATCAAAAGTCATTGGACTGATCACTTGATATTCCTCCATCTTAATGGAGTTATTATACTTCAATAAAGAATGTTAAAAATAAAAATTAAATTTGCACAGTGAGAAACTACCTAAATGGCCATCAAGAGGTGATTGATACAAAGAAGTGGCACAAATGCTGGTAGGTACAAACCCTGAAATACTATGCAGCTGTGAAGAAGAAGGAGCCAGAAATGTCTCTACTGAAATAAGATCATCTCAAAGATAGTTCTTTTTTTTTTAAGTTTATTATTTATTTTGAGATGGGGGGGGCAAAGAAAGAAGGAGAGAGAGAATTCCAAGCAGGGCTCTGTGCTGTAAGGGCAGAGCCCAACATACGGCTTGAACTCATGAACGGTGAGATCATGACCTGAGATGAAATCAAGAGTTGATCTCTTAACCACCTGAGCCGCTCAGACGCTCCTCAAAGATGAATCTTTAAGTTAAAGAAGTAAGATCTTGGCAAATTTGTAGAATCTGTTATCATTTGTGGATGTTTATATCAGCACAGAACTACTCTGGATGGACACACAGAGCAGTGGTTGAGTGTGGTTATCTCTGGGGAGAGAAGTGATGAAGTGATAGAATGCAAGAGGGTAGAGGAGGACCAAATTTTCACTGTATTTCAACATTAACTTATTATTTTGTGGAACAGTCCAGTTCTAATTACAAAGTTTAAATTATTAATACAGACTATTGTTAGACATTATTATAGCCTGTGGCAACCAGCTAAAAAGCAGATATACTGGAATTGGCTGTTGGGTTGAGTTCATGTCAGCCCTGCCATTGAAAGTCTGATTAGTACTGTGTCCAAGGCTGAGGGAAGTTTTTCTTCATTGTTTGACAGGGGGTATAATTACAATTTCACATAAAAGGTACATGAAGGGTCTCTTGATAAACCCTCCTGGCTTATTTTCTGGGGTCAACAGTTGACCTTGATAGTTGCTGTTGGATCAAAGTATGTCTTCACAAGGACTTATTTCACTGTATATTTTTGAACTATTAAAATATGTTTCCATTTGCATCTACTTAAATAAATTAAAAAGAGGAAAAATACAGAGCAAGAGCTAAGAAGAAACAAAAGTTATTTGCAGTAATTAAGGTAATCCAGACACTAAAATGGCGTGAATTTATCTACCTTGCCTGGCAATCGATCTTCCCTAAGACAGGCATGCCACCCATCTGTCCTCACCTCTCAGTTGGCACTTACTGTATCCTCCTTGAGATCTTGACTAACCTTCTCTGTGCACATGGTTCATCATCATGGCCAGATTGTAAGTGACCTAGTCTTATACTTCTGGGGAGACACACCCATTCTCCACAAACTAGATAAAAAAAAATTATCTAGCTAGTCGGAAGCTAGACAAATGTTCCATCATTAAAGTAAGTAAGTAATAGTATGAGGTTCTGTTTATCTTAATACCTAAGGTCATTGTTAATTATTACAGGAGACAATGGCTAACCCCAAAGAGGTTCTGACCACTTGAGACTATTTTTGTAGCTTTCGTTTTTATGTTTCAATATTAGACTGATATAACATCCAAGATTTGTAAGTAAAATATGTATAAATCAAATCTTCTTTTAAGTGTTCCAAGGGCTCATTATTTAAAATGGTGTACCTTGCTGCTTTTTTAAAAAGATATAATACTCCCACCAGTACAACTATAATAGCTTTGTGATATGAATAATGGCAGTATGATTAATCTATTTCCTAAAGTCAAAGCCCAGGTCATATAGTTCCCAAAGCAAATCTCAGCTGTGCTTGGATTAACACCAAAATGACTTTTTTTCTGGGTCATACACTTAAACCCTAACTTACGCTCCCTTTTTATTTTTATTATTGGGTGAGTGTGAATTCAATTATGAAAGGAGAAAGGAGACGGGATTATGAAAGACAAAGGCATAATCCTAGAATATTGGAAAAATGGAGACCCAGGAGCTGCATCTGACAATGAGGGGAGAGCAGAGGAGTCCTTGGGAGAACAGAAGTCACTCACCTGGGAGGCTGGGGGAGGCCAGGGCTTGGGGTCCTCCAGGGCCCTAGGGAAGGGAGGCAAGGAAAGAACAAAAGAATAAGCTCTTGAATCTAAAGCAGGTTGAAATCAGAGATAATGGTGAGGTTTAAGAGTTGGGCTAGGTCAGGGCTAAGCTGATTGCTCTTCTCCGAATTTGGTTTTGATTTTGTTCTTAAGGCAGGATTCTTTGCTTGTTTCTTGTTTGTTTATTGCACATGTGCATTGGAAAATTGGTCTGAGGCTCCAGGACAAGCCATGACCTAGACCCCTGTGACTGCTTCTAAGAAAGTAGCTTCCTCAGGATGTCTCCCGTCTCTACTTTGCACAGTTGGCTCTCCAGCACTAATGCAGGGTCAGGAGATGGCGGGGGCAGAGTAGCCACTGTAAGGACACAAGTCTAAACCAAACTGACTCCATGACAGGCTTTAAATTTCCCTCTGACCTTGGAGGCCTAAGTGTTGGTTTCTCAGAATCATTAGACAATAAAAGGGCACACATTGCCCAAGGCAGGAGGGACGACCCTTGTAACACCCAATCAGGAAAGGCCAGCTAACACCCTTAACATTTCTAAGGGCAGACCTAGAGATAGAAGCTATAGGCAATCACTTACTGCTTAAGGCTAGTTACACCCTATGTGAGGGTCCTGGGTCCACTCTGTAATTGGTTGATACTCTAAATGTTGTGATTGGGTCTTGCCAAAAGTAACGAACACTCTGGACAATGTGTATGGTTAAAGTTACTGCCAATGATGTTATGCGATAATGGTTGGACCCCTGTACCTGTGTCACAATTTCCTGTAACTTCCCCTTCCCAAACCCATAAAGGCCCTGCCCCGCCTTTGTTCGGGGCTCTCAGCATGGATCCACTGTGCTGGTAAAGTCTGTGAGCCCGAGTTTAGGCCCGGCCAGCCTAAGCCCGTAATAAAGCCCTTTGCTTTTGCATGCGTGACTCGGTCTCCCTCGCGGTCTCTGGTTTTTGGGGACAATATTGAAAACGAGCATAACACCACCACGATTTGCCTTATTCATTATCTCCCTCTCCCTTCTCTGGGATGTGAGCTCCAATTAGGGCGGGATTGTCCTCTCTTTTGTATATTACATATGTCGCCAACACCTAGCACAGTGCCTGGTACGTTGTCGGCACTCAATAAATCTTTGTTGAGTAAATGAACAAACTGGTTATGAGCCTACTGTCTTTCTTTCTGATCAGAATGGCAGGATTCAGGGACGCCTGCGTGGTTCAGTTGGTTTAGTGTCCGACTTCGGCTCAGATCATGATCTTGTGGTTCATGAGTCTGGGCCCCATGTTGGGCTCTGTGCTAACAGCTCAGAGCCTGGAGCCTGCTTTGGATTCTGTGTCTCCCTCTCTGTCTGCCCCTCCCCTGTTCATGCTCATGCTCTGTCTCTCTCTCAAAAATAAACACTAATTTTTTTTTTAAAGAATGGCAGGATTCAGAGGACAGACAGAAGGAGAGTGCCAAGCACTGTGCTGCGCTCTTTAAATGAGATATCTAATTGATGGGAATTGACCTATGCTAATTTGTCCATCCACCAGTTGCTGGTTATTCTGGTAAGCATTAGTCACCATTGGGCACTGAGATGGATGAAAGTCATCAATTCCCCTCTTTTCCAATTTCCCCCAACACACCACATAGCAAGATGGTGCATTACAGTGGACCAGACCAGCTCCTTATAAAAGTATCGGCATCGCCAACAGACAGGAACAAGACAGTCATGCCGCCTCTTCACGTTAGCCCAGCGAAGCCATTTTCATCCTTGGGCCTTCGGACTTCACTTTGCCTGAGCAGCAACCTGGGAGGCTTTCCGTGACATTCAGACGGATGGATCAGCCAACCTTCGGAAAGCATTCCGGGACGCAGCCCTCTATGAACCAAGAGGCAGACATAAAACCAAATGGAGCTCAAGACGGAGATGAGGCTTGACAGCTACCAGGACTCTCACTCTTCCTTCAAGCAAGGGCGGGGGCGCTGCTAAAACCTTTTAGTCAAGCTCATATCGTAAACAGTAATGTTGCCAACAGAGAAAAATTGTGTTACATCCTAAACACCAGTTCATGCACCTTCTGGTGTATATTTTGTTAACGATACTTGAAATGCTTAAACCACCACCTCAGAGGTGGGGATTCCTGATTAGGTTCTTTACATACTGCATGACTGCCTCTTCCTTCCCTTGATCGCTCCCTTCACCCACTGCAGGGAACAGTTAATTCACACATACACATAGGTTTATTCCAAGGTACTGTGGCTTACTCTGCCTTTCTGGAGTAAAAGAAAGAAGAGCAGAGCCTCATAAAAACACTTATGACATGCTCGGCCTTGTTCAAGGAGCTATATGCTCCCGGGTC
Source organism: Suricata suricatta (assembly GCF_006229205.1). Lineage (NCBI taxonomy): Eukaryota > Metazoa > Chordata > Mammalia > Carnivora > Herpestidae > Suricata > Suricata suricatta. The sequence goes on along the minus strand of NC_043700.1, from coordinate 152,555,171 downwards.
CTTTACAACAATGCTGCTGTGACTATGATGATTATAAAGCTGAGGAAGCTAAGGCCCAGAGAAGCAAAATCACGAAACATCCAAGGTCAGGCTGCTGCTAAGTGGTCAGGGCTGAGATTCAAACCCACTGTTGAGTTTCAGAGCCCACACTCTTATCCACTGAATTCTGCCACATATCCTTCTGAAAATAAGAATTATTGGA